>NC_141612.1:34974680-35274680 GCF_047967505.1 Dipteris shenzhenensis
ACCCCATTGGTTTCCCATGTCATGCATTTTGTTGTCTCTTGAGCATAACAACAAGCACTTGTGTTCTTTACCTTTCTTTGCAATGGGGGTCTTGATTTTGGGGGGGTATGCCAAAAATTGATCAACAACATTATTTGATGAATATAGTTTTAGTTGATGGAGAAAATGGACATGAAAACCATCTAAATTGGATCTTGCCATTCGATTTGATATATGACATGACCCCATTCGGATATGCAAGTCCAAAGATACGGGGTGCTACTTTCAGGGCTTGACGCGCTGCCTATTTCATGGATTTAGGCCTCAAAAGTAGGACCCCATTGTGTTGCCAATGGGGTCCTACTTTTGAGGCCTAAATGCATGAAATAGGCAGCGCGTTGATGCGCTCCCTATTTTAGGCATTCAGGCCCTAAAAGTAGGACCCCGTATCTTTGGACTTACAAATCCAAATGGGGTCATGTCATATATCAAATCAAACGGCATGAGCCAATTTAGATGATTTTCATGTCCATTTTCTCCATATATCAAAATTGTATGCATCAACATACACATCAATATATACATATATGCATCAACATATACATACATACATATATATATATATATATATATATATATATATATATATATATGTATGTATGTATGTATGTATGTATGTATGTATGTATGTATGTATGTATGTATGTACATGCATATATATACATACATACATACATGCAAACATTAAAAGTAAAACCCCATTGGTTTCCCATGTCATGCATTTTGTTGTCTCATGAGCATAAGAACAAGCACTTGTGTTCTTTACCTTTCTTTGCAATGGGGGTCTTGATTTTGGGAGGGTATGCCAAAAATTGATCAACAACATTATTTGATGAATATAGTTTTAGTTGATGGAGAAAATGGAGATGAAAACCATCTAAATTGGATCTTGCCGTTCGATTTGATATATGACATGACCCCATTTGGATATGCAAGTCCAAAGATACGGGGTGCTACTTTTAGGGTCTGAATGCCTAAAATAGGTAGCGCATTAACACGCTGCCTATTTCATGCATTTAGGCCTCAAAAGTAGGACCCCATTGTGTTGCCAATGGGGTCCTACTTTTGAGGCCTAAATGCATGAAATAGGCAACGCGTTAACGCGCTGCCTATTTCAGGCATTTAGGCCCTAAAAGTAGGACCCCGTATCTTTGGACTTACAAATCCAAATGGGGTCATGTCATATATCAAATCAAACGGCAAAAGCCAATTCAGATGATTTTCATGTCCATTTTCTCCATATATCAAAATTGTATGCATCAATATATACATCAATATATACATATATGCATCAACATATACATAAATACATATATATATATATATATATATGTATATGTATGTATGTATGTATGTACATGCATATATATACATACATACAAACATACAAACATCAAAAGTAAGACCCCATTGGTTTCCCATGTCATGCATTTTGTTGTATCATGAGCATAAGAACAAGCACTTGTGTTCTTTACCTTTCTTTGCAATGGGGTTCTTGATTTTGGGGGGGTATGCCAAAAATTGATCAACAACATTATTTGATGTATATAGTTTTAGTTGATGGAGAAAATGGACATGAAAACCATCTAAAGTGGATCTTGCCGTTCGATTTGATTTATGACATGACCCCATTTGGATATGCAAGTCCAAAGATACGGGGTACTACTTTTAGGGCCTGAATGGCTAAAATAGGCAGCGCATTAACGCACTGTCTATTTCATGCATTTAGGCCTTAAAACTAGGACCCCATTGTGTTGCCAATGGGGTCCTACTTTTGAGGCCTAAATGCATGAAATAGGTAGCGCGTTAACGCGCTACCTATTTTAGGCATTCATGCCCTAAAAGTAGGACCCCATATCTTTGGACTTACAAATCCAAATAGGATCATGTCATATATCAAATCGAACGACAAGAACCAATTTAGATGGTTTTCATGTCCATTTTCTCCATATATCAAAATTGTATGCATCAATATATACATCAATATATACATATATGCATCAACATATACATATACATATATATATATATATACATACATACATACATACATACATACATATACACACACACACACACATACATACATACATACATTTATACATACATACATACATACATACATACAAACATCAAAAGTAAGACCCCATTGGTTGCCTATGTCATGCATTTTGTTGTCTCATGAGCATAAGAACAAGCACTTGTGTTCCTTACCTTTCTTTGCAATGGGGGTCTTGATTTTGGTGGGGTATGCCAAAAATTGATCAACAACATTATTTGATGCATATAGTTTTAGTAGTTTTAGTACACATACATACATACATACATACATATGTGTGTGTGTACATACATACATGGATGCATGCATGCATGCATACATACATACATACATACATACATACATATTGATGCATATAGTTTTACTAGATGGGGAAAATAGGCCCTACTCCGATTTTTGTGGAGAGACACAACTAGACAAATAGAGCAAGTCCAAGGGGTCGCTGGGGACACCTCCCGGCAAATGGAGATGCCCGGTATGAAATTTTAGCACCAATTTTGGGATGTAAGCTGCATAGTCATGTCCAAAAAAAGTTGTCAATTCTTGCATTAAATGTAGGGTGGTGAATATATGCTATTCCGTCATGGGGCCGGAGAAGACGGAGGCAAAAAATTGAACCTCCAAAAAGACTTCTTTTACCAGTCTATGGGGACCGCGGCTCTTACTAGTGTTGAGAGTGGACAAGACAGCTACCGTTGGTGTGATATGGGAATCTCCCAATCTGCAATTTTAGCACCAATTTTGGGATGTCAACTACATAGTCAGGTCCAAAAAAGTTGTGTCAATTATTGCATTAAATGTAGGGTGATGAATATATCCTATTTCATCAGGGGGCCTGCAGAAGACGGAGGGAAAAAATTGAACCTCCAAAAAGACTTCTTTTACCGGTCTATGGGGCCTAGCTCTTACTAGCATTGAGAGTGGAAAAGATAGCTACCACTGGTGTGATGTGGGAATCTCCAAGTCTCAAGTTTTGGGGTACATGAAATTAGATCATGCTAACGGTAACTCTAAGAGGTTCCAAAGGCAGGCAACATTCTTCATCATAGCTAACTCAAATGCAAGGCAGTGAAAATGCCAGGAGAGTTGCTAGGTAGCAGTGATTTTGGGAAGGGATATGATGATACTTTGTTGTGTTATGTAGGATATTAATTTCCATTAAATTTGGGACATGTTAGATATAACTTCATAAAAATCCTAAGTCATGAAATTAATACATTACAAGTTCAAGCATAAATAATAGTTGTGAAGTTAATGCATTAAATATTCAAGCCTAAAGAAGAATTAATCAAGACCTAATGCATCGTACCAGAGACTTTGGCCTTACCCTCATTCCATAGACTTGCCAACGTAAGGCCAAAATTTTCATTCTTAAGAATATGTGGAAAGACCTTACATTTGGCCCACTTTTGGCGAAAAAATTTCATTCTAAAGAATAGGTGGAGTGAAATTGTGTTTGATAAATACAAATCAATGCTCAAGTTTGGACATTATTAAATAAAGGTATCCTTTTGAAGATATTGGAACACATGAGAGAAATAATATTGAATATACATGAATTTTTAGACATACTATTAAAGACAAATGAACATATAATGGATGAAATCTTATTGATGATACATGAATTTTCAATAGAACTGTTATTCAAAAGATTTGATGGATTGAATGTAGCTTTAATACATTATCCCTTTTACAAGAGTGTTTGAGTTTAAGGCTTGAAACATAAGAATGAATTTGTGTTGAAGCCTAGTGGTTTGTTAAGGATATGTGAAACTTGAAGTAAAAGTACTTACAATGGAAGGGATTATATCAAGATCCTATTAAGGACATGTGAACATATAGTAGAATAATTCTACATAAAATTAGTGGATCAAACTTAATGGCTCAAAAGCAAAAAGGGATGATGGTGCAACCTAGGGGCTACCCTACGGCACTATGGCAGCAATCTTTGTAGTTACTATCAAAGGTAGTGTAACTTTTTTGTCAAGGAAAGAGACGCGAACCACTCCACATGACCTAGATCTGTATGACCTAGGTTGCACCGACTTGTTTCTTTCATGGATAAAAAGTGACCCTTAGGTGATGCTATAGCACTCCCTTTTTTGGTCCATTATTATAGCACAATTGGGGCCTTTTGACCTAATACTAGCTACCCATCAAATATTTGTTGTAGATGTTAGGGGTAATTACCAAACTACTAGTGGTAGTTTTATCACCACCATTAGTAATTTTATTTGAGTGTTCCTTAATGGTAGTTCTCCTACTACTACATACAATATTACCAATAGTAGTCCTAATCCCAATGATAGTACACATAATATTATTATACCGTCTAACTTTAATCATCATTATATCTATGAATGCATATATATAGGTCTATCTATATCTATACCTATTTATTCGTCATCCAGTACGTTTGCATTTATTTTTGGTGCTTTGCTTACTTTGAAACTAAAGATAATGTGATTTCATTATTGTTTGCATTCTTGTCAAACATGAGGAGCTGGAATGCATAAGAGTTGGGAGGCACATTATAATTTCTGTGTAGATTTGAGCCATTGAATAGCCTATTGATTCTGATTGTTTTCTTTCTTATTAAATCCTTAATTTGGTTATTTCATACCGAACATCGCCATATCAATTCTTTTTTTTTTTGTTCTAGTAATGTCCTATCGCAACATAGTCTAGGGTTGATCAAACAAGATAAATGGGTGCTCACATTAATATATTTTTGAGAGTCAGAGGATAGTGGCTGTAGACTACAAAATCATCACTTTGAATAAATTTGGCAAGATTCTTCTGATAGAAGGAATAATTTCTATTGCACTAAAGATGAAAGAAAATTATCAAAAGGCTGATACAAGGCTCAAAATCACACTGGTGCTACTAGGCTTTATAGTCGTAGACTAGTAGTAGTACTAGTGTATTTACTAAGTAGTGTGCATGCCTCTCCTCATTAAAATTCATAGTCTTCAAAAATATATAATACATAAGTCAAAATATTCTAATTAGTTTTATCATCCTAATGTTGAAACTGACTTAAATTCATAGTCTTCAAAAAGGTATAATACATAAGTCAAAATATTCCAATTAGTTTTATTGTCCTCATGTCGAAACTGACTTTCTCTTCCTTCGTCTCCTATGAGCTTCAAACCTTTAATCCATTAATCTCTCAAATAGTAAGAATGGTCTTGTATTAAGAGACGATGATATCTAAAGTGATCTACAAATACTAAGAATGGTCTTATATTAAGAGGTGATGATATCTCAAGTGTTATACAAACTGTAAGAATGGTTTTGTATTAAAAGGTGATGATATCTCAAGTGTTCTACAAATAGTAAGAATGGTTCAAGTGTTCTACAAAAGTATTAGGTACCTCTTAGTGGCTGAAGGGAAGGAGTGATGATATCTCAAGTGTTCTACAAATAGTAAGAATGGTCTTGTATTAAGAGGTGATGATATCTCAAGTGTTCTACAAATAGTAATAATGGTTTTGTATTAGGAGGTGATGATATCTCAAGTGTTCTATAAAACTATTAGATACCTCTTAGTGGTTGAAGGGAAGGGGTTGGAAGTATGGGCAAAATCTCTAGGAACTACAGGATGGTTGCAAGAACAATTTTGAATGTCATAAATGACACTTGGGTTTTTCAACATATGGGTGAACTATTTTTAAACATTTTCTTTCATGGTTGATAACACTTTTAATAAGAAGAACCATTTTGAATGTCATAAGTGTTGATGCAATCCCATGCTATGAAGTCTACAGAAAGTTTTTTTTCCCCACATATGGGTGAAGTGATGTTTATGTTACTAAGTTCAACATATCAAGCAATGCATTTGTTTTGATTATTGAAGGAGTTTGATAATAAGACCCATTTCAAATGCAAAAGAATTGTTGTATTAGTAATGGAATCCGCTTTGGAGTGGAAATTCGGTTTCTTTCAAACCACATAATACTATTGTTGCATAATGTGAGTATGGCTCCAATTGGAAGTTAAGGTAGACTATAATTCGCAATATTGGTATAGTTACACATAGTGACATAAGTTTTATTTTCGACAATTTTCCCAAATAGTGGTTTCCACAAAGCTATGTTGAATACCTCGATAAGGAAATTGTGGAAAAGCTCGCTCGCTTTTTTGGGCCCGCTCGCTTTTCCTCGCTCGCTCTATCGACTGCCTCCTTCAATAGCATTTTCACATGAAGGATATCTTCATCACTATCACCTGTGATGATCAAATCATCAACATAAATGACAAGCAGCATAATGCCTTTCTTTATTTTTCTCACATAAAG
Organism: Dipteris shenzhenensis; assembly: GCF_047967505.1. Lineage (NCBI taxonomy): Eukaryota > Viridiplantae > Streptophyta > Polypodiopsida > Gleicheniales > Dipteridaceae > Dipteris > Dipteris shenzhenensis. The sequence goes on from NC_141612.1 coordinate 34,981,079, forward strand.
TGAGAAATCTGACTTGGAAATTTGAAATCCAATAGTGACAAGATACTGTCCTATCTTGTCAGACCACGATTTGGGTGCTTGCTTCAAGCCATACAAGGCTTTCTTCAACTTGCAAACAAAATCAGGATGAACAGCATGAACATAACCTGGTGGCTGCTCCATATAGACCTCTTCTTGCAAATCACCATGCAAGAAAGCATTCTTTGCATCCATCTGATGTAAAGACCATCCCTTTGATGTAGCCATAGCAATGACTGCTCTTACGGTTGCCATCCTTGCAACTAGACTGAATGTTTCTTCATAATCAATGCCATATGTTTGTGCATACCCCTTGACAACTAATCTTGCCTTGTATCTGTTCACAGAACCATCTGGATTGTGCTTCACCTTATAAACCCACTTGCAGCCAATTGCATTCTCGTCTTTAGGCAAAGGCACCAATCCCCACGTAGCATTTGCTTCCAAGGCATCCATTTCTTCATCCATGGCTTTCTCCCATTTTTCTTTTCCCATGGCTTGCTCAAAAGAAGTGGGTTCTGGTTCATGTATCACTTTGACCATATAGGCATAGTGAATGGTTGTAAATCCATCATATTTTAGCTTATCCATAGGATACCTAGCTTTGGTAGATCTATGCAAAATAGGCTCACTACCAATGCTCTCAAAACATCCCTTGTCTTCCTTACTCTAGGTGTATCAATAGAAGAAATACCCAACTCATCATCAAGGCTCTATTCTGAGCCACTGGATTCACCATCCACACAAGAGTGACCTGCATTCACATCAACCATGGGATGATCTACTTTCTCTTTTCCTTTTCGTGATACTTGCATACCACTATCTGCATTTCTTTGAGGAGATCCTTCTAATCTCAATCTGCCTGTCCATGGCAAAGTATGTGAACCACTGCGAGAGGACACTATAGGTCTTTCTAATCTCAATCTGCCTGTCCATGGCAAAGTATGTGAACCACTGCGAGAGGACACTATAGGTCCACTAATATTTTGTGATTGCTACTGTGAATTCTATGCAGCATTACCATTTTGGGCATCGACATCATCAATCACATTTACTGGTTTATACCAGCTACTCATCTCATAAAAAAACAACATCTCTGCTCACTGTAAACTTACGAGTAGAAGGGTTATAGCATCTATACCCTTTCTGTTGCAGAGAATAACCAATAAAGATGCACTTCTTAGCTTTTGGATCCAACTTGGATCTCAACTCATCTAGCACATGAACATAGGCAATGCAACCAAAAACTTTCAAATGAGAAATATCTGGTTTCCTACCAGTATACCTCTTCTCTGGCATCATGCCATGTATTGTTGCAATGGGAGACTTGTTCATTATGTAGACTACTGTAGCAATTGCTTCAGCCCAATAATAATATGGTAGGTCTTTTTCGTTGAGCATGGCACGAGATACCTCTCTAATATGCTTGTTTTTCCTTTCTGCAAGTCCATTTTGCTGTGGGGTATGACTGCATGAATGTTGCTGCTTTATGCCATGCTCTTGCAGAAAACTTGCAAACTCATTTGAGAGGTACTCTCCCCCTCCATCTGACCTTAGGCATTTTATTTGCAGGCCTGTTTCTTTTTCAACCATAGCTTTAAAAGCTTTGAAATGCCCAAACACTTCACTTTTCTTTTTCATAAAATACACACAAAATTTTCTGCTGTAGTCATCAATAAAAGTGATAAAATAATGACAGCCTCCAATAGATGCAGTTTTAGTAGTCCACACATCAGAGTGGATTAATTCCAATGGCCTCTTACTCTCTTAAGCATGTCTAGGAAATGGTTTCCTTGCCTGTTTCCAAATTGACAGGCTTCACATACCTTATGAATTTTTGCAACCTTGAACTTAGGCAATCCTGCAATAATATTTTGGGCCTGCATTATTTTAAGTCACTATACATTAACATGACCGATGCATTTATGCCAGATATTAATATCTACAACTACACCGTTCCCATGTGCAAACATTGCTGCACTCAATTCAGGCATGTCCACATCTAACGTAAACATCCTGCCCTTCTTCTTCCCTTTTGCTATCAAGCGACCGTTATTTTTGATATCCTCAACAAAGCATCCATGAGGATTAAATCTGACCTGCAAGCCTTGCTCAACCATTTGACCAACAAAAACCAGGTTCTTGGTGATATTCGGGACATGAAATACATTAGACAGGTATTTCTTTTTTCCATCCTGCATAGATAAAGGAAATTTACCAATCTGCACAATAGGATGTGCAGTATCATCACTAGTCTCCACAAATCCTAGTCTTTCCATTTTCCTTGCATCCTGCATCCATTCTACATGACCTATCATGTGGTTTGACGCACCTGAGTCAACATACATGTCACAGAATTGGTCATGTGCTGCACCATAAACAGATGCTCATTTTTGTCATCACCTTGTCTACTAGAGGATGCATAATTGCCTTGCTACAATTTTTCAGTCATGATGTCATTCTGCTTTTTATAGCAGTCTTTAACCATATGACCCATTTTACCACAGTAGTAGCATTCAACATTGTTGTTTGCATTTTGGCCTCTTTGCCATCCACCACGACCTCTTTGGCTCCCCCTACCTCTAAAGTACCACGTCCTCCTCCATAGGACTGGTTTTCTTGAATTTGCTGCATATTCTGGTTTTTGCCATGGCCTCCAAATCAGCCTGCTCTACCTCTGCCTCTACCTCTTCTAGCATTTGAGTAGAAGATAGCTTCTTTTGAAGTTTCTCCTGAAGAAGATGCACCACCATTTCTCTGCTCTTCAAAAATTAGAAGAGCAATCAACTCCTCAAAATCAGGAAAATTCTCATGGATCTCATAGCTTCTGAGGGCTACTGAGGAGACTGGAGCTCACTCGAGGTTGGAGGCCATAGTGGCACTAGAGGCGAGGCATTGACTATCGCCAAGTAATGATGTAACACCTAGCCGTGGGAGGTCACCTGCTAGAGAGTTCTATGTATCAGGCATGGAAGCTACCTTGTGATAGTCGGTTGGGTAGTTGTAGAGGTCGTTTGAGTGCTCTGTGTAGTAGCTACGCTGCTAGGCATGCTGTGATGCTGCCGCTACAGGCTAGTTGTTATGGTCATTGGAGAAGCTGACTATCAAGGGCTCCCTGGTTTGCTATTTCCAAGGCTTGCAACAACGGAGCCATAGAAATTGGAGGACTTCAAGCATTTTAGAGGTTGTAGAGCTCGTGGTGGTTGAAGTGCAGTTTGTAGAGCTCGTCTTTGCTTGTTGAGTAAGTTCTTCTAAAGCCCAAAATTCATAGTTGTCGAATCGCCTTGTAGTAAAGGATCATAAGCTTGCAGATCAGAGGTGCCTAGGGTCATAAGCTTGTGGATCAGAGTGCCTGGAGGACAAGAAAACCAATAGAGAGACTCAAGAGCTCTCGCATGAAAATGAGCTTTGGAAACAAACATTTGGGAAGAGAGCCAAGAAATTTCTCTCTCTAATATGAAACGTGACAACTCAAACACTTAGAAATCACTCAAAGAAATCTCTCTCTCCCTAAGAATAAGATAAGAGTGTGCCACTCACTCTAAACTACCTAGGCTTGTGGGCAACCTATGCTCTAATACCATGAGAAAGATCCAATATATGATCACCAATAAGCCTAGTGCACACAACATCAGTGGAAGAACTAAGGAGGCTCAAAGCACACTAAATAAGACATAAGAGGGAGATAGCAAATCTATATCTCTTGCAATGTGTGTACTCAACAATACATGATAGGCCTCTTATATAGAGAGTGCCCTTTGAATAGTCAACACTTATGTTTTCTTCTCATTTACATCTCTCCTTGTGGATATCCTCAATCCACATCACATCTTGTAGTCCACATCATAGGGTGGCTACTTTAATACATTCCTTATCACATACCTGTGCCCTTTAATCTATGTGTTCATGGCACCATATCTCAACACCCTCGGTGGACGTTTCTACTTTCTTTCATTCTCTTTGCATTTGTCTCTCCACGATGCTCACTTTCTAGGAGACCTTCCTTTGGCCAAGCTAGAGGTGCTTTATCCCTTTTTTTATGGGGTAGCTACAAATGCACATTGCTTATATTCCCCCATTGTGTATGTGAGAAAGCTGCAAGTGAGACTCCTTCCTTCTCTCCCACTCTCTTCACATGGCATCAGAGCCCGGTTCATGGTAAGGAGCTCAAGAAAGCAAACCAAGTTCGCAGTGTCCTAGTAAGAGGATCAGTGTTGCTTTCCTTTTTTTCGAGTTTGGGAGCAAATCTTTGCAAGTACCACAGCTGAAAAGTGCAAGAGTACACTGTCTCAGATTGGGACACCCTTCACGGTGTGTCAAGAGGGCAGTATATGCTACTGGCCAGGGCAAAGGTGTGGTGAGATTATTTTTTTGATTCGAGGCCATTTCAGGTGGCGGGAGTTTTTTGCAGGCACTCAGGAAAGTGCCCTGTTTTTGCTATGCGTCCACTGTTCTGCAAGTCGGTGAAAAGTTATCACAGAAATTACATCGTATGCTTGTGCGCAAAGATAATGGGAGTGACATAATCATTCTTATTGCCTATTGATGCATAATCGTCACTAGGAAGTGACTGTGTGGTCAAATACCACTCTCGTCAGTTTTGCAGATTCGCCCTTATGAGGCAGAAGAAATGTTTCTTTACAGTGATAGAATATTTTATAGTGTTCTGTAATGGCATCTAATGCTCTTTCATAGATTGTCACTGAAAATCTTGACAAGAACAACTTCCAAGCATGGAAGTTTAGAATGACGAATTTCCTTAAGGGAAAAGGCTATTGGGAGTTCATTACTGGAGCTGAACAAGAACCAATTATTCCTAATGTTCCCAATCAACAGGATTTGTAGGCATTTAAAGGCTAGCATGAGAGAGCCAAAAAAGTTATGTACTAGCTGTCTATTAGTATTTCAGATTCTGTGATTGTGCATATTCAGGATGTAAGCACGCCGAAGGAGGCGTGGGATACTTTGACAAAAATGTATAGCACAAATATGCAAGCCAGGAAAATGCAGCTCAAGCAGGAGTTGCATAATGTGCAGAGAGAAAATATGAGCATCAATGACTACCACATGCAGGTGAAGAATTTTGCAGATGCACTTGCTTCTATTGGGTCACTAGTGGAAGATGATGATCCCTCTCTCCCTCTCTCTCTCTCTCTCTCTCTCTCTCTCTGCCTCCCTCTCTCTCTCTCTCTCTCACACACACACACACACACACACACACACACACACACACACACACACACACACACACACACACATGCATGAATGTGTGCACATGCACAGACACACACACACATGCATACACACACAAACTCACACACCTAGGCACGCACGCACACGCACACACACACACATCAACACATGCATGTAGACATGCATGCACACACCCATGCACAAAATCTCACACACACACACTTTTTTTTTTTTTGGTAAAATCCATCTCACACACACACACACACACACACACACACACACACACACACACATTTTTTTGAGCAAAATTATATGATCTTTTCTTAAACTTTCTTGGTAGAGAATATCCTATCACAAACTGTCTTGATTGATAAGTCTAATATGGATAATGTTTGTCTTGTAATTGCACACACACACTTGGGGGATGGAGAAGGGAGGATAACACATGTCTATTGCCATCCATAACATTATCCTATCTTTTTCTGTTTCTTTCTTTGTCCATATGTACTTTCACAGGACTATACTTGGCATGGTGATCTACACAAATTGGGCTATATTGATCCCCTTCCGGCTCCTTCCATTGGGGTCCAAGGATTTTTATCTATTATTTCTAGCAAAGAAATCCATAAATTCATTCAACAACATGACAATGGTTTGCTTTCTGTCGATCCAGAGGACCAACAACTACTATTGATCCAGTTAAGTATTTCAGATTGGTGCCGGCATCTGGGAACTTTTTGCAAAATCTTTTGACAATGCCCTTTCCACTATACAGAAGCTATCAAAGGTTATTGGTAAGATCATTTCCAATGATGAATCATAATACGAGGAATATAAGAGAAAATCTGATGGGGTAATCAAATCTTTTTACCGCTACCACAATGCGGAGTATCTTTTCGATAATATTGGAGGAAGGAAACATAACGCCAGGGTTACACCTTTTTCCACAAAATTACATTCTCTGATTCCTTTTGACACTTTATCTCAAGAAGAGAGAAATGTCCTTATGCAGGACTTCCCTACACCAGACACTTTGAATCTTAATATCAAGGATATTTCAGTTAATCCCCTTATCCCAAGAAGGATATTAGAAGGGACATTTGCACATCAAGTGGACCATAAATTGTGGTCACTCAATGACTTAAGCATTGCAGTAGCCATCACATTTGAAATGTGGACAGTTTTGGCTGGTATTACTGAGAATATTGACGCTGTTAAAAAAGAATACAAGAACATGGCTATTGAAGGGAAGACAGCACATATGGACAACATCATCCTACCAGAGCTCTTTGCACTAAATGATTTAGAAGAGTCTTTTTGCACTTCAAAACAAGGAATTTTTTGCAGCCACAAATCTTTATTACCTGTAAAAAAAGTGTTGGATGTTTGGAATTATATGCGACCCTACTTAAAATGCAACTGTAACAATATGGGATTACAGTGTCCCAACAAGGTAATGTGGTTTGACCATGCCAATCATGTACACCAATTTATGCATGGCAATAACCTTACAGTCAAAATGTATGCCTTCATACAATGGTGCTCTTCTTTTCTTCAATTCTCAGTTAAGCAAGCCATGATTTTTTCTTGCTACCAGGATTTAGTCAATGAAGGTGTCAGGGCCACAGTAAGTGATCCAGACATTGACCCATTTCAGGGGCTTAATGGAAAAGGGATTAACTTTTTGGTCAGATCTCTTAACCCAAAACGGGCTAGAGTTATGGATGAGAGGCAACCCAGAAGTTCTGGAGGTGGAAACAACTCGACACATGGTGGGAGACGTGGTGGTGTGCCAAGAAGAGGAGGCTTTTGCCCTCCAACAGGCAGAGGTAGAGGGCAACGTGCAGTGGACTCCTATGGGTTCAATAGGGGCAATGATACTACGAGAAGACAAGATACTATCAATTTCTCCCCTAGTAGATCATCCATGATGGACAGCTCAAGATGTGGTAACACAGGATATGATACAAAGGAGGGTAGTAAAAACTCTTCCAGAATATCTCTAATAGAGGATGGGGATCCTAATAAAAGGATTCTGTTTTGACATAGGTTCATAGATGTATCTCTTTTTCGGTTCACTGATGGAGGATGTTGGAAAGTACAAGAGAAAATAACTTTTCACACTTCATCCATGTTCTTTTTGATAACCCATTGCTTGAAGGCTTAATTTTGAGATACTTTTTTCTAAATGGACGTAATTTTTGCAAAGTGATAGTAGAAAATACTATCTTTGATGAAATCTTGTTAACTTGGAAACTCCACAAAAATCTACTAGGGTACATTTATTTTGCAAAAGATACATTTTGCAATAATACTGAGTTACAATGCTCATGCCACAAATTTAGTAAATTTATCGATAAAAAATGGAATCATGTGGTTACTTGTGATTTGAGTATAGTTGATTACAAACCGTTAAGACATGAGCTCAAAAAAGGACTTAACCACAAACCGGTTAAAAGGCCTTGTATACGTGATGCTCATAAAGCACTTGAACAAGCCTAGAAAAATTTGTGCCACATACTTGGCATCTCCCTACGGGCTACTTTAAAATTGTTCAGAAAATTCTCTTATGATTGTCTATGGAACCAATACAGAAAGTTACCCAACCATAAGAAATTTATGAAAGATGTATGGGGTGATAAATATTTTTGGGAAAATCTTAGAACTCTCAAAGACCATTTCTTCATGCATGGTATTGACAAGGCTTCTAATAACATTGCATTGGTATGTCAGAAATTTGCTCATGACTCGACCTTCGAAAGACTTAATGATGGAGATTTCGAATTAGAAAATAAATTAAATATTGAAGTGAAAATTGAAACCGAACTCCAAGCATTTTCCGTAACACCTCTATCCACGAAATTACCATTTATTATGAATATATACAAAGCCCATAAGAACACCTTTAGATGGATTACCAATGCTGCTGGTTGCATTTATGATGAAATTGGACTTATCAATACATGCATATTAAAAACATGCATTTCACAACTTAAAAGTTAATGCGCTAAAACGCAACATGAGCTCTTTCTCAGAGGTGGAGTCAATTGTTCTTGTTGGTGGGGGATTGAATCCCTCTATGACTACACTCTAAATCTTCCCGACAAAATATTTAGTATTTTTTTAGTTGACATAGCACAATGCTATGAAAACATTCCTCTAGAAGGCAAACTTGGTCTAGTTAACATCATAAGGGAGGTAATCATTATGACATTCAAGGATAGTAGCTTCAACTTTATCTCTTTTCAAAAAAAGCCTCACTCTCCAATTGAAGGTATATGGACTTTGATAGGTGGATTTAAGCTAAACTATGATATAGAGGCAGTCATTAAAATTAATTCATGGCTCATTTCCAACATGTACATTCAACTTAACAACATAACCTGGAGGCAAAAGAAGGGAATTCCTATGGGCTTATCTTGCTCACCCATTTGGTGCAATCTTTACCTATTTTACTTTGAATACAAATTCTACATCAATTTGGCCAGACAAGGCAGATGGAATATTTTGAAATGGTTTCAATATCCCTTTCGATACATTGATGACATTTGCCTGGTCAATATACCTAACCCTATGATATTCTATTCCATTGGGGATAATTGTATTTATCCTCTTGAGTTCGTGGAGATTATTGCTAATACCACAAGTCTTTGCCGATTGGAGAATGGTTGTATAATTGGAACTAGTGCTAAGTTTCTTAGCACAGAGGTCATTATCACATCAGTACATGATGGAGCCTTCGTCATCTTAAAATATGACAAAAGGGATTCCCTCCCTTTTAAGGTTTCAAGATTCATCAAGGTGGATAGCAATAGACCATCTCAACTTTGCTATATGGCTATATGCTCTCAGATTATGCCTATCATTTACATTTGCAACAATGACAAACAGGCGGCTTATTTTATTTGTAAACTTTTCAGATACTTTTTTGAAAATAGTTGTAATAGCTTGAGACTCAGGAGGGTTGTTTCTAACTTCCTTAACAGTGATTCTCCTGGGACTTCAATCAATTCTCGTGATCTAATAAAAATTATTTGATATCACTCAAAACGATGCTCTTAAACTATTATTTGTCTAAGTTCTTTCTCTTCAAAAGGTGGACACCATGACCCCTCTCTATGAGGAGCATGGCGACCCTCATTTGTAACTTTCTCAAGGGAGATTTCGGTAGCATTTTGATCAAGACTGAGGATCTAATAAAATTTGTATAAATTCTACTTTTTCAATTCAAAATTTGATTAGGGATTATAATTGACTTTCTCATAAATTGGTGTTCCTCAAACATTAATCAAACACTCATGATCTAATCTAGGCTTGTTTGGATGTCTTTCAGTTCTAAAGGTGGGCACCATGATCCCCTCCCTATGAGGGGACATGGTGACCCTCGTAGGGTGTGGGTTTGTGATTGTGCAGGTGGACGGTTGGATGCACACACACACACACACACACATGTGTGTGTGTGTGTACTTTTTTAGAAGTAGTAAATCCTGGACTTTTACCATAAAAGCTAGACCATGACCTTTTTTGTTCAAACATCTACTAGTCCGCGAGGAATTGCTATTAAAGGATATTGTTTTTTAATTACCCATGGGACTTTGCATGGAAATGCACATATAAGGTGAAACATTGCATGAATATAGACCGACTGGCTTGGCCTGAATACGTTGATGGCTATATAAGGCCTCCCACTCAAACATTGCGATTCAAAACGTAGCTTCGATTCCTAGGGATAATGCATGGTGCTTGGTCGTTTCTCTTTCTTTTTCTCTCGCTCATACGATAGCTTCTGAACTATACTACCGCCAATACTCTTGTCCATCCCTTGGCAAGATTGATAGCAGGAGAGGCAAGTTGTGTGGACTCGTTGTAAAGGAAAGAAGCTACTGATATAGACATCCACTAGACCTCTTAGCTCTTATGACCATAAGGAGACTCTGATAAATGCTTAGTCCAGGGATGAGACACGGCTCTTATACACTCGTTGATCTCAGTCGGTAGTTATATTGCCTGTAGACTTATTCGTATTGAGTGTAACTCTGCACGTAGAAATCGTGCTATTCTCCTTTGCATGGAGATAGGATAACAAAGTGGCTGAACGATTGAATTATGCACCAGTTTATTCCAAAGGCAAGGAAGGATCTCGTGGCACAGCCAAAAGCCTGAAGACCACTCACTATTAATGAAAAGTTTCTACAATGGTGGAAGCAAGCCAGGTATACATTAATTGACACCCAAATAAAGCCATACCAAGAACAAGTATTCGTAGTGGCGGTCTAACTTGTAAAGCTGTGCATGGTCGCTTAATCTTGATAGCTTCACAGATACCTCATGTATTGGCCAACAGAGTCTTCGATGTGAAAGGTGGGTGTGCAAAGATACTCCAAGCATCTACATAGCTACGCTTCAGAGTCACAGGGAGTATGCAATCACAACCAACTACTTTGTGCCCAATCACCACTCTAGCATATGATGATCTGCGCTACCAAGGCCAGTTATCATGATCTGCTCTCTAGGATATGATGACCTATGCATGCTTATCAACACAACTGTTGACTATAAGAGGTAATCTAGAGACCGATAGGAGTTCCTTTTCAAATCTATACGTTACTCTTTTATGGTTGTATATGATCCCATAATCTAATAACCCACCATCGGTTATCATTACTATTTGGGCCCTGGTGAAGCTTTATAAGGGCTAGATGGTGGTCAAAAATTTCAAACTTTAGTTGGAGCACTCTGTAAGAAAATAATACGATGTCTGTGCTCATAGGATCTCGTACGCAAGAGAGAAAACCAGATAGTATGGAGAATAAAAAATTTGATTACTGTAGAACTGATACAATAGATGGCGCTGCCTCCCAACCGTGTGCTCCTGTGAAAGAAGCTTCGATGGCAAGCTGGAAATAGTAGAAGACAGAGGCTGGATGCTAAGGAATCAGGGTTGCTGTAGCCAGTGATGAAATGGGCTTCACGGGATTGCTCTTATATAGCCACTAGTCGTAGTCAGTTGGACCCAATGTGGTGACCGACCCAGTCTGCCCAAAATGGTTGACTGGGGGTTGGTCCCGAAATAGGCCACCGACCACACGATAGAACTGGTGTGCAAAATAGAGCAACTGACCTACGGTTTCCGTTCGGCCCACAGCCATTTGAGATCGTTTGGGACTCCAAACAAGCCCTGCAACCCGAGAGTGGGCTGCCCCAAGAAAAGCTCTGTCTACCCTCAATGCGGTCAGTCATAGGATGCCTTTCCGCACTTGCATGTAGCCTAGTTGGTGGTGTGCCAACTCTATTTGAAGCCGTCCAGCCATCAGGCCACACATGGCCCCCATTTGGTGTCCAAACCAGGACCTACCGGATAACCGAGCTACTCAAATGCCTTCTCCTCATATGGGGGGCTTACAAGTAGAGTTAGCTGGTTCCCGCGTAGTTACATGAGAGTGGAGCATTGATATCTAACACCCCCCCTCAATATCCACCGGCAAGTGAACTTACTTTTTCGGCCCAATGCCAAGTCGATGAAGATGCCTCTCTAGCAAGTCTCTTGCAAGAGCCTTCGTGAAGATGTCCGCAGCATTCTCTGTAGTCGGACAGTACACCAAGTCGACCTCTCCATCCATGATGAGCTCACATACAAAGTGATATTGAATCTCAATGTGTTTTGTGCGAGCGTGGAACACTGGGTTCTTTGCAATCGCCATGCAACTCTGATTGTCACATGATAACTGCGAAGGATTGTTTTGCACTACACCCATGTCCCCCAAAATCCTCCTCAACCACACTGCCTCGCAGGAAGCAAAGCATGCTGATTTGTACTCAGCCTCGGTAGAAGAAAGAGTAGTTGTGGGTTGCTTCTTGCTGACCCATGACACAACTCCAGATCTAAGTGAGAAACAATAACCTGTCACTGATATCCTACTGTCCACGTCTCCTGCCCAATCCGAGTCACAGAATCTGGTCAAGATGTTGCCCTTGGTATAGGTGATGCCATATGATGTATTTCAGCACCTGCATCCCTGCCCTCCAATGCTTCTCCCGGGGCTTATTGGAAAACCTACTTAGTACACCAGTCGCAAAGTTGATGTCTGACCGTGTGTCTGACCGTGTGTTGCACAGGTAAATCAAGTTGCCCACGAGTCTTCTGTACTTCGCTTCGTCCACCGGTGGTGATGAATCCTCGTTTGAGAGCTTCATGTCAACCTCCATAGGGGTACCAACTGTCTTGCACTCAGCCATGCCAAATGCCTTCAGTATCTCTCCAGCATACTTCAGTTGTGAAATGAAGATCTGTTTCGGCTCCTACCAAACTTCAATCCCCAAACAGAAATGCATCAGTCCGAGGTCTGTCATTTCAATTTCTCTTCCTAGCAAATGCTTCGTCTGCAAGATCTTCTCTTCATGGTTCCCTGTTATGACAAGGTCGTCCACATAAAGGACCACGATCATACACTTGCCTCCTTCTCTTAAGATCTATAAGTTTGCATCAGATGGGCTCCTCCTGAACCCGTTTTACAGAAAGTAGGCATCAATTCGCTGGTACCATGCTCGTGGGGCCTGTTTCAGCCCGTAAAGTGCCTTCTTCAGTTTGCAGACTTTACCTTCTACACCGGGGATCTCAAAACCTGGTGGTTGTTCCACGTATACCTCCTTGAGATCTCCATTCAAAAAGGTGGATTTTACATCCATCTGAAACACGGGCCAACTTCCCTAGGCGTCTAAAGCCAAAACACTGCGAATTGTGGTTAGTCGAGCTGTGGGAGCAAAAGTATCCTAATAGTCAAAACCATGTACCTGTGCAAATCCTTTTGCCACGAGCCGAGCCTTGTACTTATCCAACGTGCCGTCGGACTTGTACTTGGTCTTGTACACCCACTTGGTTCCGATTACCTTGTGTTTTGGTGGTCGATCCACAAGGTCCCAAGTGTTGTTCTTCATTATGGAGCCATACTCCGTCTGCATAGCCTCCATCCACCTATCATCACCCTGTGCCTCTTCAAGACACTTGCGTTCATCAGCACGGATCACCTCTGTCATCAAAGCGTAATTGACCAAGTGTTCCTGTGCCCTTCTTTGCTCCTCTAATCTCTTGGATCGGCGATGTTCGGATGGTTCCTCCTCAATGGCTAGAGGTTCTTTGCCGCCCAAAAGCTACTTTACCCACTTCGGGAATGGCCGTCGCCGTTGTGGTTCTGCATGCTCTTCTTCATCTTCTTTGTCTTGAATCCTCCCAAGCACCGTTGGGGGAGTTCGGTCTGCTATTGGTGGCAGTACTGGATGGATATCCTGGTACTGGTTGTCTGGGAAGGAAGCATCCTCCTCCAATTGATGCGGCTGTTCTGAGAAGACCACATCGCGACTTACAATTACCTTCTTGGTAACAGGGTTATAGAGATGGTAACCCTTTGCCTCTTCATTGTAGCCCAAGAAAATACACTTCCGGCTCTTTGGTTCCCATTTGGTCCTCGTAGCATCAGGGACATGCACAAAACAGTCACATCTAAAAACTCTAAAATGTGCAGCTGAAGGTTTCTTACCAGAAAAGGCCTGCAGTGGAGTCATCCCGTTCACAGCCTTCGTGTAGCTACGATTGAGGATGTAAACTACACTGTTACATGCTTCAGCCCAGAAAGACTTTGGCAAATCTTTCCCTTTCATCATACTCCGGCCCATTTCGCAGATGACGTGCATCTTGCGTTCTGCTACTCCATTTTGCTATGATGTATGTGGCGGGGGCTTCTGCCTCTTGATCCCGTGACTTTTGTAGTAACTCTTGAATTCAGTCGATGTGAACTCTCCACCTCTGTCTGATCTCAACTTCTTCACCTTCCTCCCCGATTCTTTCTCGACCATTACATGCCATTCCTTGAACCTACTAAAAGCCTTGTCTTTAGTCTTCAGGAAATATATCCATATCCTTCTACTGTAGTCGTCGAGATCAGCGTCATGTAGTAGTAGGAACCACCCAAAGCTTCTGTCTCCATCTTTGCGCAGAGGTCCGTGTGAACGAGCTCTAGAGGAGCCTTTGCCTTGCTGGCCTCTTTAGGAAAGGGATGCTGATGCTGCTTGCCCATCATGCAAGCTTCACATACATCGGGTAGATCTGAAATTTCTGGTAGGTCTGCAATCATTCCACTTTTATGCATTTCCTTCAAAGAACTAAGGTTTAGATGACCAAACCTCTGATGCCACAGCTTAGTGTTCTTCACATCTGCTCAAGCACTGAAAGCTGAGAGTTCGTAAATGTTGTTGCACTGCGTACCTTTACCAATGACCTTCCCTTGAAGATCCAGGTTCTATGCACCATTCTTATTGAATTGAACTTTGAGGTTCCGATCCGTGATCGCAAAAACGGGCAACAAGTTCCTCTTGATATCTGGCACATAAAGAACATCGGACAACTGTTTTACAACTCCATCTGACTTGAGAGCAATCGTACCTTTTCCTTTTGCTGGACATTTTGCATCATTGCAGAATGCTACCAGGATGTCATTCCCTACGGGCTGTAGAGAGGTATACCAATCCTTCCGATTGGTCATGTGGCATGATGCACCGCTGTCGATGATCCAAGGTTTATCCGCAGGTACATGAACTGCCTCCGTGCAAATCTCCTCAATTGCGACGAACAGCTCTACTGGTACTGCCTGCGCGCTATTGCTGGACTCTTTCTTTACTCCGTTCTTCTCATCTGGAATCTTCTTTCGGCACTCATTCTGCTTGTGCCCTGCCTTGTTGCAATAGAAGCACTTGATCTTCTTCTTTCTCTTTTTATCATCAGAAGAAGATGGGTTACCAGAGTCCTTACCCTTACCTTTCTTTGATCCGGTCTAGAAAGCTGAATCTTCTCTAGTCCTCATCTTTTGACGCATCTCCTCCTCCAGAAGCATCGCGCTGAAATCCTCAAAGTTGAGGGGCGGATTTCTATTCTGCGTATTCAGCACCGTAACAAGACTATCGTACTTTGGTGGGAGAATCCATATGCACCTTCGTGCAAGATTCTCGCTGGTGATGGTGATGCCAATCGCAGTCATCTGATCGCACAGATTCTTTACCCTGGTGATGAACTTCTCTGCCACTTCAGACTTAGATAGCTTCTCGTTCACAAGAGTTGTCTCTAGATTCTGAATCCGGGTCTGATTCGTGGTCTCGTACTAATTTTTCAAGACCGTCCATGCCTCCTCCGCTATGGTGACATGTTGAATTAACGCCATGACAGAATCACTTACACTGCAGACAATAGAACACAGCGCATCTACATTTCTTCTTGTCCATGTGAGAATCTCATCTGCAGTTGGTACTATCTGTTGTCTTGCATTGGCTGGATCCGGAACCGCCGGCCTCACATCCACCCCAGTAACAGTGTCCCAAAGCTCATATGCACTTAGGATGGTCTTCATCTTGAACTTCCAGAGAGGATAGTTAGAGCCGTCCAACTTTCCGCTTTCGCATCTGCTCGCAAACAGAAACACACTACCAAATCTTCTTGCTAGAGTCCAAGCTCTGATACCATGTAAGAAAATAATACATCTGTGCTCAACAGATAATAGGATCTCGTACGCAAGAGAGAAAACCAGATAGTATGGAGAATAAAAAATTTGATTACTGTAGAACTGATACAACAGATGGCGCTGCCTCCCAACTGTGCGCTCTTGTGAAAGAAGCTTCGATGGCAAGCTGGAAACAGTAGAAGATGGAGGCTAGATGCTAAGGAATCAGGGTTGCTGTAGCCAGTGATGAAATGGGCTTCCTAAGACATATAATAAATTGCATGTCTGCAGCGGTCACCGTGACCCTTTTCCTATGGATGGCAGCCAACTGGGTGTCATCCATGAGGTCTACTAGGTAGGCCTCATATGCATGATGCAGCACAAGCAAGGCATCTCTAGAAATACACCAGTGATCCTCCACAAGTCCACGCTTGTAAAACTGAGACGTTAGGCTAAGGTTGAGGTCCTGCATGACCTCGCATACCACCCTTATGAAGCTAGCCATCGAGATGAGCAGATCAATGGACTTCTAAAACTTTTTGATCTCCTATAGTGCCACTGTCCCTGGCTTGAATCCGTACTGCCTCATTGCCCTTGATGTGGAGGGCCTCTTCCTGAATGTTGAGGGCCTCTTTGACCTGCACTTGGAGCTCGGGCACCTCTCCCCCGTTGGTGTGGACCCTGATTGTCTATTCTTGCCTTGGTCCTCTGCTCTATCCTTTGTTGTTCCTCTTCCACATGCTCCTCCTCTATGCTCTCCGAGTCATCCGCCGTCTCTATCAGAGGATCTTCTTGTGCCTTCCTCTATCCCTCCTCTTGTGCCTTCCTTTGTCCCTCTTGCTCCCTGTCTGGCTTCCGGATTGGCAGTTTCTCCCTTCGATGGGGATCATTGGGGGGGGCTATCACTCTCTATCTCTAAGTCTAGAGGTGGGTCTAGCTATGCTAGTCTCTGTGGTGCCTTGATCTTGGGCCTCCATGGGGGATGGAGAGAGTGTGCAAGAGAAAGCGTAAGGGTACGAGAGATAGGGTGGAAATCTCAGGGGCAAGTGGGAGGTGGTGTGGGAGTGGAGATCTCTTTAAACAATAAAATGAAAATGAGGGCACATTCTCTTATATAGGGACAAAAACCCTAATTTTTTAAAAATACTTGTTTCAATAAAAACCCTTAAAAAAGTAAAATTAGTGCAACCTTGAGCTAAATACTTATAATTAACATCCCATAACACAAAATTTCTCATTTATACTGCAACTCATGTCCATTATACATTGGCTTTACTGCAAATCACATAACTAAAATTACAAATAAATTCTGAAACTTATGCATGGGCATCCACATTGGAAGAGCCTACACCATCATTTTCATCTATCTCTACCCATATGTGCCCTTGTCTATGATGGGTTGCATGCCAACTTGCATGATTTTGTCTTAGTTGTATATTCTTCTTCGACGTTCCGTGTTAACATCTTGCACTGCATGGGACACTAAGGACTCTTTGAATGCTAGTGTTGCAGTTGCTCTTATTTCGATATGCTTGTACCACCATTGAACCAATTGAACCATTGGGCTTGACTTTAGTTCTACCACCCCCGTGTTGGGTCGCTCTATTATATGCACAACGTGCTTGCCAATGCGATCTTTCCATGCCCTGAGTGGACCACACTCCAATGCTTCCATAATCCCATGCCATGTATGGTGCATGAGCATATAATATGTGCTGCCAAAATAGAAAACCAAATCAGTAGATATAGGACCATTAAATATGCACATCTCAATGTCCAAGTTACAGATTACCAGGTATTGTGTGAAATGATTCTTTCCCCAAGCTATCTTCATATTCCAACTAAAGTCATTCACAGCATTGATGAAACACTGTGCATCATCTTCTTCGAATCTTTTCTTTTATAGTAGTAAAGGTACCAAGCTATCAAGAGCTAACCACACTCGTGCCTTTTCCAGTCTTTTTTGTCCCTTCCCCCCTCGTTCACAACAGGCATTGTGTAACTTTCTCCATACATCAAACTCATTAGCACATTTGACCTTGTCATTCTTCTTCTTTGCAGAAAGAAATTTTAAAGCCTTGACACCACCAAAGCTTGGCTTACAAGGAACATTGCCTATTTTTCCAGATCTTTTCTCATCTTTTGTAATCTTTACTTGCCCAGAGTGTAGTCCCATATTTGAAAGAACCTTTTCAATTCTTGCAATCATCCTCTCACTCTCTTGTTGGGGCTTTAAGTTATATGCATCAATGATGTATAGATGCACCAACTTTTCAATTATTCTCACAATAGCATGAAGCGCACAAATGTGTACTCACTCAAGAGGAATTTCAAGAATTGGGCTCCATGATGGATATTTCCTTGGAGCATCCCTATCTGGTGCCTTAGTTTGATCTATCTCTGCAAGTTCAGAGGCCCATTGCTTTTGATTCTTTTTACCACCCTTTGCAGGTACTCTCGTTTGCATGCATAGTGGACAAGGATGGCTTGTATTTGCTCCATGTGCCACATTAAACATACATTTGATAGTCTTGAGGTCAACAACAGCAGCTAGATGCCATTGTACATGGTAGGATCCATAGCCCTCAACTTCAAGTAGCTCACCATTGTTATGACCTTTGATCATACTTGGGATATTGGTTTGGTCAAAAAACCACTTCAAAATTGAATGTGACTCTTTCGGCACCTACAAAAAAAACTCACATGCTATTTCAAAATATTCTAAGTCTTTTTGCATTATTGCATTAAAATACAAATTTCCATCATACCTCAAAGGCAGCCAACCACCAAATCTCCTGTTCTGGTTGCACACTGAACTGTCTTGCATCATCAAGCTCAACTTCAAGGTCCAGTATTCTATTCATCATTGTCAAACTAACTCTTTCCAATTTTCGACCTTTGACCACCTCACTTTCATCAAGCTTTAGTACAATCTTCAAAGCACCATTGCATTCTTCACAACTTTTGCTAGAAATATCCAAATTTAGTCATGTTTGGTATCAAAATAATTGGAACACATCAAATGATCTCATTTCTCTTGTTAGTCTCATTAAATTTTGTCTCTGATGTGATTCTGTGCATGCTAGCTCTCCTCTCTAAAAAATTTACCCAAAATGGTGGGAAAAAAGACAAATTATTAAGGTAAAAAAGGTGGAGAGAGAGAGAGAGAGAGAGAGAGAGAGAGAGAACCACGGTGCATGCATGAGAGAGGGGATAGAGAGAGATATGATAGAGTTACACATAGATGGAGATAGAGGGTCTATACATAGGACAAAGAGAGAGAGAGCGAGAGAGAGAGAGAGAGAGAGAGAGAGAGAGAGAGAGAGAGAGAGAGAGAGAGAGAGAGAGAGAGAGAGAGAGAGAGAGTATTGGAACCTCAAGTGGGTGAAATTAGGAAGCTATAAAAATGAAATGTAGGGCATTTGTTCTTACAAATTGTGTACCATATAAGCTTGTTGAATATGTGTGTGTGTGTGTGTGTGTGTGAGAGAGAGAGAGAGAGAGAGAGAGAGAGAGAGAGAGAGAGAGAGAGAGAGAGAGAGAGAGAACCATAGAGAGAGCGAGAGAGAGAGAGAGAGAGAGAGAGAGAGAGATGTCATAAGTGGAATAGGTGGAACAAAACATGCTGGTTTCCAAAAAAAACTTGCTCCTAAACTCGCTCAAAAAACTCACTTCTTGCCCTGTAAAAGTCCATAAGTTGATACACAATTGTTGCAACTAATGTTATTGGGAGTAACATAGTCCTTAGTACTGAGGCTGGTGGGCATTGTTGCTTGTGTTGTTGGGAGACAAAGATTCATGGAATAACATATTCACTCTATTTTTTCATCCAAAATAAGAAAAAGCTAGCAACATAATGTAGTTGAAGCTGATGTCCTCAAAGCTTTGGGTCATACGCATAGTATAGGCATAAGTGAATGTCAACCACCTAAGTGCTAAGCTACGATTAAAAGCATGCATAAGTCAAGTTGGAGGAACTCAGGGAGGCCAAAGAGCACACAAGATCCTATTGAATGCCTCTAAGGAGGCACATGGGATTTACACTACCTCTTTATTGATATAATCAAAGTCCTGTTATATGAAGCTCTTGATGATTGTGTGTAGTCAAGAGCTCCTTGATAGCTATGTGTAATCAAGAAATGAGGTGATGCAATCATTGATTAATGAATTTTTAATTTAGCATAATTCTATCATACTTGTTATCAATTGAGTGTAGGATCATGGAGTAAATCATTTGGTGGTGCTTCATTTGGTGGTGTCGAGGACGCATTTGTTTCTAGGATAGGGTCTTAGAATGGAGGGTTAGCACAAAGATCCTTGCAACCTTATTTCTCTTCCCCCTAATAAAAATTACACACACACACACATGCACATGCAAACACACATATATACATATGTGTGTGTGTGCGTGTGCGCGTGTGTGTCTGTATGCATGTGCATGCATGTGTGTGCATAAGTGTGTGTTTCAACCTATATTTCTACTACCCTATTTTTCATCTCTTTCCAACATCCTTGATCCCATTCAGAATCATATAACTTTAATGTCTTTGAATCTTTCATCTCAGTTTTTCATTAACAACCTTCAATTTTTATATTTCTCTTTGCAGGAAACACACCGTCAAATCCCAAGTCCTACTGTTCCCCATTTTACTGGATCAGAGAATATTACATATCATTAGATTGGCATTGCTGCAAGTAAAGGTTCCATAATATTAGCAACTAAATATAATTTTGGAAGGGGGGTTCAAGATGTTCCAATTCCCCCATTATCAGTCCTTCTTCATTATAAAAACCCTACACCATCAAATCTAATGAAAGGTGTTAAGGTAAAACTTAATGTCTTCCCCAAGGACTTGTAAAATCACAGCAATAGTTATACATGACTGAGTTGACTTAAAATTCATGTTCATAATTGACTCATACAAAGGACAATCTACTCCCAAAATTCTCTGTCTTAGTCAAAAATTGCATCCAAAATATCTACTATTATCATAAGATGAATATATGCATCCATCTATTCTGCCGGTAGTATAAAGTGTGCCAGTGTCATCTTCAGCGAACATCAGTCGCAAATCTGGTTGAGAAGTGTGCCAACTCACCTGCATCCATCCACATAAAGGGCAAGTTAGAACAAAGACCTTTAACTGTGGGACTGCAAGCCTCCATGCTAGCACACGGTTGTTATCCCTGTCACCCAACTTGACTTGCAATGGTTCATATTATGGCACTTGAATTCCCAAAAATTAAAAGGTAAACAAATGTATACATTTTCGATGAATGGTAATAAAAGTTCCAAGTAATAAAGGTCACAAACAATAATGATTCCAGTAAATTCACCTCCCTATCCACTTATATATGGTTAGGGATCTCTATATTACTATTCCCATCTTCTTTTCTATATATTAAGTGGGAATAGGATATCTACTTGACTCCTTTGCTTTTATGCTCAATAGTGTGACCGGCAAAGCCTTATCTTCACTCTCATAAGTCCATATGATGTTAATATCTCCACCAATTGCCATTTCATAATTCAATCACTGATTGTGAAATATATTACCAATGAACTCTTTCCATTAACTGAATGAGAACTATCCGACGTTTGAAATCAATGCCCGATCCTCAGAGAAGAAATGTTGTAGATTAGCTTAGAGCTTTATACGAAAGGGAGATCTGCTTCTCTATAGCATCTATTGCATGCATGGAAGTGAGCTCGATGGCTCTCTAGCCCGTCATTGTTCCTTCTTGACTGACAGGGGTGAACTATTATAGTTCGCTGTCCATGTATTACTGGACTTTCAGTAGGTGTCAATTGTTAAAATGTCTCATACTGCGGGTCTGCTGCATATTCCCTTTGATCTCTGGAGATCTCACTCCTATCCATCATTGAAGTCATTGGATATACACAACGGTATGTTAAACTGTGATCCTTGGGCAACGATCAATGGAAATGAAATCACGTTGCTAAAAACACAATCATGCAAAGCTACATAACTCCAGCTATGCGGTTAGAAAGCTCCCTTAATCCTACCACCGAGTCTACGTGAGGCATGCTAGCACGTAGTCCATAGATCACAAGTAATTGGGAAACTATCCAGTAATTCCTGTGCATCAGTCATCGCCCTTCCATCTTCTCAGTGTCATATAATCTCTTAGTCAAGAGAATATTCAAAATCGTCAAGCGATCAAGAAAAACAATCGATAGTTGTAATGCATACCATACACTTACAGTATTTCGTGAAGTAAATATCCACTTATCATCTAACATATCGTCCTCTATTACATACTACAGACTCGTAAAAGAGTGCTCAATGCTTCCATGTATTCTCGCTCATGGAGCATGAAGGTGTTGAAGCTCTATCAGTGGAGGACTGCCAGTCGTTCGGCTCTCCGTTGTCAGATTTAGAGGTGCGCTGTCTAATCGGATGCAGAGGTCCACTGTGCATATGATGCAACAGCTTGCCAAACTCTCCCAAATACACTCAGTCATCATTGTCTAGTCGCCTGGTACCATGTAAAGAACTCCTTGGTCATTCCTGCATTATGAACGGTTTCTCTAGGCATATTGTCACCTCACAGCACCCGTTCGGCAGACTTGACTGTGATGGACTTCTTCATATCTACCCAAAGTCCTGGGATCTATTAATAAAACGATGGCACTCCAGACAACGTGGTCGAGTAAACTACCACCTCTATCTTTAACGACATGAGAAACGTCAGTATCAAAAAAATAAAATAAAATAAACGTAGAGTCATTTTACTCGCGGGAGCTAAGTTTAAAACTCCTATCATATAAGCACTTGCAGCAGGAACTCCTTATCAATCTAATATCATCTCCTAGCTCCCTCCCATTGACATGGTTAAAGGGTATTTCACAGCCTCCGGTATCTCGGAGGGCTAACATGAATATAGTTTTTGCCAACCCGCATTGGGGGTGCTCTGCTAGTGGAGTGATCTTCCTAACGTTCATCTTCTCGCCGCTCTATCACGAGCATGGACCCAAGAACGAGTAGCTTAGAGCTACAACAAGATGGCCATCCTTGGGCGTATTCGCTCCTCAGGGCCATTGCTTGTGAGAAGGCTTCCCCGTTCATCTTTGAGTTGTTTATAAGGACTCATTGCCCATATGCGGGAAAAAAGACGAGATACTTTGTCTCATCTATCAATGTATCCTCAAGTAGTCACTCACTTGTGAGAGGTCCATGGCCTACTCACTGCTTGGAGTACCTTTTTGCTCTTTGTCTCTTTGCGTGAGCCAAACGTTCCAGACAGGGTCACTAGGTCTGCTCAAGAACTGCACCTTGTTCTTTCACGTCTCCTCCTTCCATGCAAGACCTTTGGTAGTGTGTTGTAGTTTCGTGGGTCTCACAACTGCGAGAGTCCCTTGGATACTCCAAGTTTGAGTCTTGAGGAGGTCTGATATGTTTGTGAAAATCGTACCAGTCATTAAAGTGAGCCGTTGCTCTCGGCTGTCTTCTCCACCACCTCACTAATCTGGGTATGATTCTCTTAGTGGGTATATCTTTGCATTTTAATCCTCCATTGCCATTCTATCATACTTTCCCTAGTCACAAGGGTGGGGTGACTAGTTACTGCATTGCCCTATCTCACAACTCATATGTAAACCCGAGCTTCCGTATATAATTCATTATATTGGTGAGTATCCGGTGGATACTATAGGGGTCCTCTAGTTGGCCCTATCCGACTCCATACTAGTGCCCCCTTTTTTTTCTTTTCTTTTATTTTATAAAAATTCCTTTGGGCATATTATCTTGGAGCATCATCTCATAACTAATCATACTTCCAATCTCTTACCTTATCTTTAGTCAAAAATTGGATTTTTGGGAAGTATATACTATTTATGTGCTTCCCCATACTCAACCAAAACTCTAATATACCTACTTCTTTTTCCAATCAAATAAGGGGGTATTGTTTTTTTGGATGTGGTGAATTGTGGTGTGCTTGAAGATTATAAAAAATATAATAGTGGAGGCTTTTAATATTGCCCTGTTATTTTATCATTTTTAATATATGTCTCTAAGATCGTGTGTATATCCCTACCTTGATGGATATCTGATGGGTATATTAAAAGCCCTCTATGAGGTCTTGTTTAATTATATAGTATAACCCCTACAAATTTCTGGGGTTATCGAATTTACTTTTCTATAAAGATTAGTGTGTTACTTAATATCTCCTCCTAATGGGAGGATGTGTGTGTGTGTGTGTGTGTGTGTGTGTGCAATTACAAGACAAACATTATCCATCTTAGACTTATCAATCAAGACAATTTGTGATAGGATATTCTCTACCAAGAAAGTTTATGAAAAGATCATATGATTTTGCTCAAAAAAATACAAGATGATATTGAAGGAGCTCCACTCATCTGCATCCATCCACAACAAGGACAAGTTAGAACAAGACCCCTTATTTGTGGGACTACAGGCTTCAATGCGCAGCTCCACTTATTATCGATGTCACAATATCATAGGTTATTCTAATATAGCAAAATCGAATCGACCTTGGATGGTGGTGCACCATGTGGCACCTCAATATTTGAGTCACAGGCATCCAGATGCTCCATGTGTATGGTGTGAGCTCTTCACACTTTCTGAAACATATTTTTACAAATTACCCCAGGACGGAGGATAGAAGAAACTTTAGTCTAGTTTGATATGGAGAAAGTTTTATCTCCATTGAAGCTATAAACAAGATTCTTATAGAGACCAAGGATTTAATCATATAGATTACCATTTACTAAAATTTAGTAATAGACATCCAATGGTCCCGATTCATGTCTATAGGAATATGACAATAATATGCTTAGTGAAAAAATCATCATACCTTTAGAATAAGAGACAACAAGGCTATGCCCTTAGGCCAGAAGTAGAGTATGATTTTCTTGAGTCTCCACCAACTCACGTCTTATATCCAAGTGAATTCCTGATTATTTTCCATTTTTGGAACAACAAAATTTCATTTATGTATATACCCACGTAAAAATGGTATATGTTTAAGAGCTATATTTGCATTATACTCACTATTACCATGCTATAAATGTTGTAAAGTACTGAGTGCTCCACCCTATCATTAGTGTAAAAATTCATGTTATTTGAGACAGTAGTTACCTCTTACTAGCTCGAGTGTGTTAGATATCAATGCTCCACTCTTGTGTAACTATGCAAGAACCAACTAACTCTACTTGTAAGCCCCCCATATGAGGAGAAGGCATTTGAGTAGCTCGGTTATCCTGTAGGTCCTGGTTTGGACACCAGATGGGGGCCATGTGTGGCCTGATGGCTGGACGGCTTCAAATAGAGTTGGCACACCGCCAACTAGGCTACATGCAAGTGCGGGAAGGCATCCCATGATTGACCGCACTGAGGGTAGACATAGCTTTTCCCGAGGTAGCCCACTCTCGGGTTGCGGTGCCTGTTTGGAGTCCCAGATGATCTCGGATGGTTGTGGGCCGAATGGAGACCGTAGGTTAGTTGCTCTATTTTGCACACTGGTTCTATCATGTGATCAGTGGCCTATTTAAGGAACGACCCCCAGTCGACCGTTTTGGGCGGACTGGGTTGGTCACCACATTGGGTCCAACCGACTACGACTGGTGGCTATATAAGAGCAAGCTATCTTGTACTCTACCTATGGGCATCTACTTTGTACTCTACCTACGGGCATCAATATAATAAAATGTCTTTTTTAGAATTGTCTTTGCATGTGCAATCTTAAATTTATTTTCAATGTATTTGCAATCTATTAATTTACTTACATGCACTCTCAATGTATACAAAAGCAAAATGAAATAATAAAGATCAAATCTTAATAGAACATGCAAAAGGAAATAATACTCAATTTTACTTAACATAGAAAAGGAAACAATGTTTTGTAAACGGGAAGAGAAAATAATTTGAAAATTTTATTTTTAATTTACATTGAGTAGTATCACAAAGATCATCAAAACTTGAATGCCTAAGCTACTCTAGTCTACGCTTTTTTCTGCTTGACTCAGATCCCTTTTTTGCTTGATGAAGCAGATAGGGCTGCACAATTTCATTCTCTATAGCCAAGGGATCTGTAATGCCAGCTAGCCCTGCAATAGCTATAATAGTATGAAGCGGACTAGATCGTGTGTCTGAGAACAAAAATAAAGCTACACTATGCCTTATCAAAACAACACGATTGGCAGTAGGACGGATGGGCCTCATGTTCACCATCCGACTGAGGACCTTGAACTTCATGATGTTTATCTTTCCATTTGGTGATAATTGTCGATGGAACACCAAAATGTGTTGAGCCACTCTGTTGATGTAGTGGCTGATCGATGTGCCATCCCCCCACGAGAAGACCCTCTGGTTCCAGCCTTGCATTCAGTATACTCATCAACCCATAAAATATCCTGCAACCAACATAAAACATCAAAATCCAAACATTATATAAATTAATAAAATATCATTTTTCAATAATTAATAAGAATAAGGGTTTTTTTCCAAGTAAAAATCACATCTTTAAGAAATCTGATTTGGGAGGCCATTAAGACCCCAGCAACCATGCCCATCAATTTTATGCCAAAAAAACCCTTGCAAGCCCAAAATCCAACATCATTCGACTGGAGCCCAGTTTCTGCAACATCATGCAACGATTAGAGCCCAATTTTTGCAAAAACTGGGCTCTAGTTGCATGATGTCGGATTTTGGGCTTGCAGGGGTTTTTTTGGCATTTGTAGAAACTGGGCTCTAGTCGCATGATGTCAGATTTTGGGCTTGCATTTTATCTGTGAAAAAACCATAACCCTTTTTACAAAAAATCTCTCTGTCTCCCTTTGTATCCCTCCCCCTCCCTCTGTCTCTTTCCTGTGTCCCTGACCTCTCTCTCTCTCTCTCTCTCTCTCTTCATACATCTAACTCTATCTCATGGCCAGGTGCATTATTTGTGTCTCTTATTGTACTCTCAACTTCTCTCTCTCTCTCTCTCTCTCTCTCAGTCTCTTGCAGCTCTAATTGCTATCTATCTCAAGATCACACACTCTCTGTCTTGCACAATACAGATATACAAATACCCACACAAATTTAAAATTACAAATATTTATCGCTTTATCATTCATAGACCATAGAGAGCCATCAATCTAGAGGTGCATACTTAATTGAAAAAACCTTAACAATAAATGAAACAAGACTTTGTATTATATATGATTTCTGTTCATACATGTAACAATGCCTCATTGCCAAGTGCATTGTTGAAGTACTAAGCATCCAAGAAACTGGATATCATATGAAATACCTGCCATCATGTCTCTACTATCTCTAGAGTAGGGGGGGCAACAATTCTTACAAAGGATACTTGTCTCATCCCTATATCTAACTTTGTGATTATCAAGTCTAAAATAATAGTCTTGGGGAGGGCTTGCTATTGCCAATTGCAATTCTTCCCTGATAAATCGCATGGTCCACTCCTCTTCCAATTCCAACATTAGATCAGGATGTCCTTGCCGATAAATTGATACCTCGACAATAGGACTATGAGTCCCATCGTGTAGATCATCATCCATTGCTTCCCATTAAAGGTTCTTCCATCTAAACCTTCTGTATGTGAAAGTCATGTAGAGATTTTGCCTTCCAATGAAGTACCTGCAAAATTTGGGATCTATTAATACATAGTATCCTGATCATTTTTTATACAAATAAGAATTGTAAGATTTGCTCACCGAAATGTCACATCTGAAGTGTTCAATCGACATTGTACTAAATCTTCGGCATTACATGTTCTTGTTGTCCATCCATTGTCAAATAGCTCAGATAGGCAGTCCATTTCTAAGCTCTTGCAAGTATAAGTAATCTTTGTTTTCCTTAATTGCCTACAACTTGCAAAGAAATCAACTAAGTATGGAAATGGAAGAAACCAGGTCAACCTAGCATTTCTTCCACTAGTAATTCCCTTCATAGCATTTCTCACATCATTAAACATTCTATTTCTATATGATTCACTTATCTCCATGCTTGGAAGCAGCCATTCTAGACTATCAAAAGAGAGCAAGGGAAGGGATTCTAATCTACCATACTATCCTTCTTCATCTGGCACAATGAAAATTGAGTCATAGAAGAAGATCCCGTCCTTTTTTAATTCTGATGGTGTGCGACCTTCATATTGAAGACTCCTGATCTCAACATGGAGGACATGCAACACCCCAGTTATGCATGCTGCAGGCTCCCACTCTTTGTAAGTAGATGGATATAAGTCTGTAAAATAAATACAAGGCATAAGACAGTAGTGTCAACATCCCCAAATAAATGCAAATACTCTAAAAAGCAAATGAAGTACTGGTACACTTTGAAAAACTTACAATTGGGCCTACGATATGAAAGTCCTGCATACGGATGCACATAAATGTCTACATGGGTAAAGACATGTTGAATATATACTTGTGTCACTGTGTTACTGCCAAGAGAAATTTCAAAATCTAAGATTCTTTCCTTCCAATGTTTGGAGATGTCCATTGCATCCTTCCGACCCACTTTGTAGCATTCTGCCCTTGTACCATATGATTAAAATTAGCTCTTTCTACTTCCAAAGACCCTCCAAATTTATGTCTTCTATTCTCTCTTTCTCTATCCCTCTCTTTCTCTTTCTTTGCGAATCTCTCTCTCTCTCTCTCTTCCCCCCCCTCCTCCTCCTTCCCTCTCTCCTTTAACTAAACCTCTCACAAAAACAAGCAAAATATTATTACAAAAAACATAGAATACTTCTCTCTCTCAGTCAGTCTTCCAAGGTACCCTCACACAAACAAACATCAATTTTTTTTGAAATACTTAATTACGATATGCTCTCTTCCTACTTTGTTTCTCCACAAATAAAGAAAACATTATCAATATCATATCACTCTCTCTCTCTCTCCCAAAACTCTTTGATTAGGATCTCTTTTTCTTCCTTCTTTCTCAAATACTTCTAAAACCTAGCAGTTTGAAATGCAATCTCTGTCTCTCTCCCTCAATCATGAATCCCCTCAACAAAAGAAAACATAGCAGTTCGAAATATAATCTTTGTCTCTCTTTTCCCTTCCTCTATCTACCCCTCCTATAGTAGCAAATAAGAAAACGGCTATTTTCTATCTCTCTCCCTCACTCATCCCCTCAAGCAGATAAAAAAACACAGTAGTTTCAAATATAATCTCTCTCTCTCTCTCTCTCTCTCTCTTTCCCTTCATATATCTATCCCTCCTATACTAATGAAGAAAAAATGACTATTTTATGTCTCTCTCTCCCTCACTCATCCCCTTAAATAGAAAACAACATAGCAGTTCAAAATAATCTCTCTCTCTCTCTCTCTCTCTCTCTCTCTCTCTCTCTCTTTCCCTTCCTCTATCTATCTCTCCTATACCGGTGAAGAAAAAATGTCAAAAATCGTATTGTAGTTTTATATATCATCTACCTGAATCTCTCCCTCTTCCCTGTCTCTTGTAACAAACATATAGACAAAGTGTGATACAAAAACGTATCTACTTAATACAAACAAAACTTTCAAGACGAAATCACTTCATTACTTGGAAAGTATGTGTTCCTTCTTCTGGAGTTGACTCTATATACTCCAAAAAGGTAGAGAAAGAGCCGAAAATGATAGAACACCCGCTTTTCTCACTCCTTAAGTAGATTTAGGTCGCAACTTCAGGAGGTGACTCTCTATACTCCAAAAAGGTGAGGAAAGAACCGAAAATGAGAGAACACCCGTTTTTCTCACTCCTTCCAAGCAGATTTAGGTCGTAACTTTGGTTTCTAAGAGAGAGTGAAATAAGTAGAGAATAAATGGAAGAGAAGAGGGATGAACAGAGCTTTGACAGAAGTTTCTCTGAGAGATTTTCGAATGTGGAAGAAAAACGTGAGCAAAGAGGAGAGAGAATGACTAAGCAAGAGTGGAAAGAAGATATTTTGAAACCGGCTACTAGAAAGTGGCAGGAATGACTGTTTGAAACGTTTTGGAAGAGAGAGAATAGGGGGAGAGCTGGTTAAGAAGTTAAAGTTTGGGCCAAATGGTTGAACCAAATGGAAAACATGAGCATAGTTTTAGCTAGGGGATAGTTTGCCCTGGGAGGAAAACAAGGAGGCCTGACATGGTCAGGGCAGGCCTGTCAAAGATAAATTTTTATTGTGAACCACCAATGACAATTTTTGGGGTATTTTGAAAAAAAACTGAAATTTCCCCTAGATTTAGGGAGCCTCTCTTACAGAGAAGTCCACATGGCATAATCTCCTTCATGGATACCATATTCCCTTATCCAAGCCTCTAATATTTTAGTAATTCTCCAAAGGGCCCCTTTTTGAGTCCAAATTTTAATGACACTAGCGATCCTGCAAACAATTGGGCACATGAAGATGCAGAATCATGCCTACTCAGGAGGGGATGAAATCAACTCGTTTCTTCAATGGGTCCTGCCTACAATCTTTTGAGGCGCTTGGCGATTATTACGTGGTGAAACTGTGTTTTTGATTTATTCCTGCATGCTTATGGGTGCAGTACGCTCTTTACTTTGTCTATCTTGTTCTTGTTGTCTGGGTCTCAACGTGGATAGAGATCGCCTGCTGGATGCACACGGGCCAACAGCACAGCAACTGTGCAATTGTCAGTTACTCAATCGACTTCTCTTGCTCAACGCTCAACAACACATCATCGTGTTCGACCAAATTCTTTTCATGGTTTGTCAACCAAGAATGTGATTGTGTGGATAGATCATTATATCAAGCTATGAGCCATGGTCTAACAATAGAAAGCGACAACCATGATTCAACGTCTAAAATTGGGTCATTTTAAGAAGCAAAGAGGTCATTTGGATTAGTCGGAGAGCAAAGCATGAAGACAAGACTAGTAATGCAGATATCAACTGTACAGGCTTGAAAGGAAGTGATTCGAGTTGAAGCTCAAACAGCTTTTGTGGAAGCAATCAAGACGATGAGGTGAGGTGACAAGCTACAGATGAATTGAGGCAAAGCAAGATGCTGTGGCGTGATGCGATCATCATCATGGGATGAAATTCAACATGTAATTGCTGCAAGATGCTGGTGAGAGGTAGCTCTTCCCTCAAATTGCTGGAGGACGAATGAATCGAGGGCAGTGGAACAATCTCTTCTTGCCCATTGCTCGAGTCTGGAGCTGGATGATGAACTGGGAGATGTGGACAAACATTCAGCCAGGCTAATCTCTTGAGAAGAGTTGGAGTGCCTGGCAATCGTGCGATCCATAAGGAATCAAAGCTACATGAAGGTTTCTTTCTTTGAAATTTGCTGACATGAAGTTGCTACAGACATAGATTTGTAAATTCTGAGAGACTCCAAGGGTGCAAACCTCGATTGAAACTCAGGCACGGAGCACCCTACGATAAAAGGGACCTGCTGCTGCAGATCACGAAAGCAAGGAAGAGGCTTGGATGAGCAAGTTTCCCCTTGCGTTGCAATGCATATTTTGTTACAAGTGCTGTGATCGAGACTTGGAGATAGACCGTCAACGAAGAGATACCCAATTAGCAAATCCGACAGAACATCCAAGCAGGATCCTACTGATAATTAGCATGCCGAAATCTTGGGGTTCCCCATTAAAAATCACATCCAAATCGAAGAAGAGGCCTGCAATCAGCATGGTCATTTTATGCCCAGATCTCATCGATGTGATAAGAGCTACCAGTTATTGGTAGCATTGGGCTATACAAGTTGAAGAAAGACAACCGTCAAAGGTGCTTGCTATGCAGTGGAGGCAATGGATGGCTGACCATGTCAAAGAAAAATTGAGTTGCTCGGGACTGCAGATCCATTTGTGACTATAAAGATGATTGTATTGATGCAAAATCTTCCATCTTCATCGGCTGGCTATGGCGAAGAAATCGCAATTGACAAATGGAATTCCAAACTCAAATCTACACAACCACAAAGGTGGCCAACTTGCAGAGCGGACACCAAATGTCATTCGGATTTCTTCTTCATCTTCAGATCTTTGGATGCTCCCCCATGAAACGCATCTCTAAAAAGCAGGAACCCAACTCGAAAATATGAAGAGTAACTCATAGTTGCCACTTGTACAATGACCATGAATTCCAAGAATGATAGGCATGTAGCTTTTGAAACAGCAAAGAGAAGGGAGATTGTGGCATTTTGTAATGAATGAAAAATCTAAAATGAGAAGCAGAAACACGAATGAGGTTCCGTAAAAGCTTGGGGAGATTGTGGAAGGCATCTTGGTAATGTATACGGCCATCAAACAAATTGGCATGTGCGCATATGCAGTAGGAAGAGATCCGCAAATAGAAGCAAGCAAGAGATCCGAAAAAGATTTGACATAGATCCAAAATAAAAGCAAGAGAAGACCAGAGATCCGAAACAGATACAAATACTAAAACTGCCTTTAATGGGAGTAACAATGGAATTCCTCATCTGAAATTCTATCAATGGCACAAGATTTGGGACTATTAACAAACAATTTGACAGTTCAGTATCCATAATTCTGAAGTTCAAACAATTTGGGGCATGACGCAAAGGTATCTCTCTCTCTAAAATTTTTGATTTCCATCAGCAATTAGTTCCTCATTTTCGAATCATCATGGGCAAAGTTCAAAAAGAAGAATTCAGCAAAGCAATGCTCATCATGTGGAAGTGCTGATCATAGTCTGAAAGATTGCTATATGTATTTGTGCAAGCATTGCCAACAACTAGGTCATCAAAGGAAGTATTGCATTGATCTTTCAGAGCAAAAGTTCTATAAAATATTTCCAGCTTTATGTGAAGAAAAAGCAATCCGAAAAGTCACAAAACCCTTGGATAAGCTTTCAGAATATACAGTTTTGCTTGATAATGCAAAGGATCGGTATGCTAAATTTCATAAAGATGATTGCAGATCTTTTTGATATATTGTTGATATCTTGGAACCTCAAGAAAGAGTTCGGATTTTGCAGTCCAAATATTCTCATGAGGAAGATGATGATTTTGATTCCAATTTAGATTCTGAAGATGATTCCAAAAAAGAGCAAGGTATTTGATGTGTTTATTCAAATATTTCAGTTTCTAATCAAATTACATATGTTTCAAATCAGATCAGATCAAAAAGTCATTCCAAACAGTCCGAAAGCAGTTTTAGACATTCCAAAAGCAAGTATGGACAACCAAAGAAGTCAAGTATTTATGAGAATTATGCCATGCCAATCAGTTCTGGGTATTTTCATAGACAAATGGAGCAACATGACAATGATCTATCAAGTAATGACAATGATGATAAACATGATTTCTTTTTGACAAAGAATGATGAGAATATTGAAGATTCATATGATGATTGTGCATGCTATGCATTTGCACCAATTTTTGCATTGATGTGATGTGGAAGCAAGAGGAGATCAATCCGAATGCATTCTTTGAGGAGCCTGACTATAGAAGCCCCTACAACAAAGAAGGTTTGGGATATAATTCTAATTCTGAAGCAAGTCAAAGCAATGAAGTTGATAGTTATGCAATTGATTATTTGAAGATCTCATCTTTCATGTGTGATGATGATGATGGAGCTCTTGAGGAGTATGCAAAAAGCTCAAGTCTGAATGTTTTTTTGGTGTTCAATGAGCAAATGGATAAACAACCAAAGATAAAAGAGTATCCAAGGTTTGATCCCAATGATGAGGATAAGATTTCAGCTTATGATGTTTCTAATGATGATGTTCAAGTTGATAAGCATGTATGTGAAGAAGATACAATTATTCAGCAATTTCTATTGTCCTTTGAGGATGAGTATGCCTTGTCGGAAGTATTTGTTCAAGCACAAAGACAATCGAAAGGAGTTGAGAAGGTAGTGATGCAAGGAGGAGAAGAAGAAGAGTAGCCTGAGAGCCAAAGAAGCCAAGAGGAGCCCTCTCTATCCCTAAACCTCACACTAAGAAGACCTGATGGTTTGCAAGATGCTACTGTACTTGAATCCACAAGAGGTATGGCACAATGCATGATGCTAATGACTTTATTTTTGCAAATTGTTAAGTAGCTAATAAGGTTGAACTGAAGCAAAAGAATCCTAACATACAACAACATGATGTCATGGATGAGGTGTTATGCTTCAATGATAAGCATATGAATGAAGAGGATGAAGTGGTGGATCAGTTCCTACTTTCTCTTGAAGATAAAGATGATGTATCTAATCAGGTTCATGCTTTAATGGATACACACACTATGCAAGAAAGACAGGAATCATGTAGTCCATGTCTATGTTAGGAGGCAAATTCAGCTTTCGTTTAGAGTGACCTAAAGATGGATTCTTCTCAAGTGGTATTATGTATTCCAAGACAAATGTATGGACAGAAATCTCATCAACTTGGATTATATTTTGAATATCAGTTGGGTGTGTTTCAGTCTATGTCAAAATGCAGACCTAGTTGGGAGCAACGGTGCAGTCTACCGATTGGCAGTTTTGAGGAGTTTCAAAATCAGGTCAAATGGACTGATTTGAGTGATGTTAGATGGTTGAGAGTTAGTCATGTATATGTTTTATATCCACCTAAAACAGTTTTTGATTTGGATAAGTCTAACCCATTCATCCCAGTGTGTTTTTTCAGCAAGAAAGTTGATTTTCTGCAGTCCATAAGTGACAATGCATGGCAAAGTGATGATCCAATTGAGGGCGAGGTAAACAAAGAAAAGAAGTCAGATGAAGATAAATTTGAAGACCAACTCTTTCAAGATTTCAAAATGCAAATAAGTTTAGTTCAATAATTGCGTGAAGAGAATGGTAAGGACAATGTTCCAGAGGGATCACTCATTGAAGTGGTTTCCCAAATAGAAATTTCAGCTTTGAAGGATGATATATATGAAATGTTTTATGATGCTTTTACTGAGTTTGAGGATGAATTCTATGATGCGAAAGATGATATTATGCAATCAAAATTTGGTTTACATTCAGATTTGAGTGATGATACAGTTTTCAGCCTTTGGCAAGATGCAAGTGCAAGAGCACAATGTGAAAAATCAAATGCAAATGCAACAAAAACAAAATCAAAATATGAGAATGCTGATGTTGATGTTGATGATGAAGAAACGCAAAAGGTGAAAGATGAGGGTAGGTGGAAGAGCCGAAACCCAGAGCCGAAACCCGATCCAAAAGAGCTTGAAAAGGAGCCAGAAGAGACCAGAGGAGTTCCAAAATCACCTCTACTTCATACCACAAATGTGTAGACACTTGGCAAGTGTTTAAGGTCAAAATATATAGCAAATGAAAGCTTGGAATCATGAAAAATAGCAAACAGAAATTCAGCAAATAGTTTGGAAGTGTGTCCGATAATAGAAAACAATTTTGGCATGTTTCGGACAGTCTGAAAGTCCGATTATCAATCTGATTTTAAAGAGAGGAATTTCAGGAAGTCTAAATGACAGAAAAGCAGTAATTTTTGTGTTCTTTTTAATTCAACATATGTTGTTCAAACAGTCTTGATAATTCAGTCCAAAATTCAAAATGTTCGAATGTGGTGGATTTCATTCCGAAATCAGAATTCAGTCATTGAAATCAATGAAATTGAGAATTCAGACTTTCAGTGGTGGTTCGATGAATGGAATTTAATTCAGATCTTTCAAAGACAAATGAATGATTTCTTTGGGGACTCTACACCGACATATGTTGCAGATGCTGGAGCTTCATTGACGCATTCTTATTTGCTTGATCGGAGCAATATATCCATTCTATGCCGATGGAATGTGAACATACTTATTCATGCATGGTTCTATTTATTCATTTTGTATGACCTTGCATGGATGACATCATATTTTATGGGTTCCCAGCCCTGGCATGTTGCCATGAAATGGTAGCACTGTATTTACACTCACATAATGATGATATGCACTATAGCTTACCTTTACTTTACTACATAATAATCTCTTTCTTTTGGAGATTAGTGGACAGCTACATATGGGGGTGGTTTGAACCTTGGTGCTGCACCAAGCTCTTCACTCTACTAACCGCATGGTCTTGGATTGATGTGATGTTTACATCATGAACGAGGTCTACTAACTTTCATTAGATTGAACTTAAAAATAATTGTTGGGTTTGAGTCTTGGAAATTTTCAAATTCCAACCACCGGGTGTGCCAGTGTGAGGGGATAACTAGGCAACTAGATTAAGGTTAGTGAATAGTCACACGGGGGGATGTGAAGGGGTGTGAATGGACCCTTAAGATTCCAATTGCCCATAACTTCCCTTAGCTTTCTGAAATTTTGTTCCACTTCCAAAGTTCCGAATGAGAAAAGACTGTTTAGCACATTTTGAGTTCCTGTAATCTAATAGGCAGAATTCTGGAATAAGTCTCTACCTGTTACAGACTAAAAAAATCAATGAGCTTTTTTAAAGCCCAAATTGGCATCTAGAGGAGGGCATCAGTGCCCTCCTTTGGATGGGGGGTTTCCATTTTCTAAGCAAAAACCCCCAAGCGACGAGCGGAGAAAATGTGGGAGGGGCCAAAATATATAGGCTCAAGTCATTTTTGGGGAGCAAGAAATTCCAAATTATTTCAAGGAATATGTAAGTAAATATGAAACATTGATAAATACATATAGATATAAATATACCTTTATATAATATACATATATAATGTCCAAGTGTTGACTTATTTTATGACTTTCAAAATTCCTTTCTTTTGCTTTCACCATTGCTTGGATCATGAAATTTTGAGCAAATATCCTCTTTATACTTCCTAAGGATGACCTAAAAAAAATAAATAGTACCTTTTTAATAGACCCTCTAAGTGTATTTTGCCAGAGGAATATGGTTTGAAGAGCTTGTCCCAACCCTATTCCGCCAGCGAAATACCCTTGGAGAGCCTACGTAGAAGGGGTCATAACTTTTTCTCCTTTGCTCAGATTGAGGAGCTGTAAAAAGGAAAAATGTTCAAAATTTCATGATCTATGCAATGGTAGGCTTAAAATTATACTTTTATAGTTATAAAAGAGAAAAATTAAAATGTTCAAGATATATATAAGAGTTACAACTTCTCCCTCATTCATATATGAGACCACATTTCCTTAAAAGTACTTAGGTTTAGAGTATTGGGAATATTTTTAAAATCCCCACCTTGCATTTCCATATTTGATAATGTATTAGAGATTAATTTATGATTGATTATAATGGCTTCAATTATGAGGTTTCCAATATCTTTTTCCTACTCATCCAAGGAATATGGTATACATTATTACATGAGAGCTTCAAATATGGGATTGCTAAAGATTAGGGAAACTCTTTTAAATTGATTGAATTACCAAAATCCTCAAAAGAGAGTATGGTAGGGAGATATTTATAGGAGTTTATAAAGTGTTCACTATTTGTTCATATATAGATGATATTCTTTAAAATGAGGGATATAATGAAAAATAAGTAAGTATATGGTTCCATAAATTAGGAATTAAGAAAGAATTGTATATTCCTTTGAGAAATATACAAGCACGGTTGGTGTCAAAAATTATCGCTTGGACTTTTCTACTCATAGGTTTTTGCTCGAAAACTGTGCACATCCCTCTGGATGCTAGTTTGGGCTATAAAATTTTTTACGACTTTTGACAGAAATATCCAAATTTAATCATGTTTGGTATCAAAACGATCGGAACACAAGAAATCAGCTCATTTCTCTTGTTAGTTTCATGAAATTCTATATCTAGTGGGATTCTGTGCATGCTAGCTCTCCTCTAGAAGCCCTTTTGGGCTAAAAATTTATCCAAAATGGTGGGAAAAAAAGACAAGATATGATGGTAAAAAGGGAGAGAGAGAGAGAGAGAGAGAGAGAGAGAGAGAGAGAGAGAGAGGGGAGGGGGGGGTGTTGAGATATCGAGCTCCACTCGCGATATGCCAGGGTGACTGTTGTGCATTTATGTCACCGACTTGTTAGCTGGAGATGCGATTGGTACACCGCCCACGAATAATAGCTGGATGACAGCTATCCTTATCTACTCTAGTTTGTGGCTCAGTTAGTATGCCACCTTAGTTAGTTGAGTTTGGTTTGAGACCCACATATAGGGTTCTTCTATTTCTTTGTACTTGAGTTCTTTTGGCTTTCACAACTAAGAAGAGGAAAACTATTTTCAGCCTCCACCTTTGTGTGTATTCCCCCATTGTGTATGTGAGAAAGCTACAAGTGAGACTCCTTCCCTCTCTCCCACTATCTTCACATGGTATCAGAGCCTTGTTCGTGGTAAGGAGCTCAAGAAAGCAAGCCAAGTTTGTGGTGTCCTGGTAAGAGGACTAGTGTTGCTTTCCTATTTCGAGTTTGGGAGCAAATCTCTGCAGGTAGCACAGCCGGAAGTGCAAGAGTACACTGTCTCAGATTGAGATGCCCTTCGCGGTGTGGCAAGAGGGCATTAAATGCTACGGGACAAGACGAAGCCGTTGGTGACTTTATTTTTCTGATTCGAGGTCATTTCGGGGCCCGTTTTGGAGGTGGAAGTTTTCCGCAGGCACTCAGGAAGAGTCCCTATTTTTGCTGTGCGACCACTGTTCTGCAGGTCAGTGAAAAGTTGCCGCAGAAATTGCATCGTATGTCTATACGTAGAGATATTGGGAGTTGCAGAATCATCCTTATTGCCTGTTGATGCAAAATCGTCACTAGGAAGTGACTGTGTGGTCAAAAAAACCACTTTCGTCAGGTTTGCAGATTTGCCCTTGTGAGGCAGAAGTTGTGTCTTTTGCAGTGACAGAATATTTTGCAGTGTTCTGTAATGGCGTCTGATTCTCTTTCACAGATTGTCATTGAAAAGCTTGACAAGAACAATTTCCAAGCATGGAAGTTTAGAATGATGAATTTCCTTTTGGGAAAAGGCTACTGGGAGTTCATTACAGGAAATGAAGAAGAACTAGTTCTTCCTAATGTTCCCAATCAACAGGAAATGCAGGCATTTAAAGGATGGCATGAGAGAGCCAGAAAAGTTATGTACTGGCTGCCTATCAGTATTTCAGATTCAATGATTGTGCATATTCAGGATGCAAGTACGCCAAAGGTGGCATGGGATACTTTGGCTAAAATGTACAGCACAAATACGCAGGCCAGGAAAATGCAGCTTAAGCAGGAGTTGCACAATGTGCAGAGAGAAAATATGAGCATCAATGACTACCACATGAAGGTGAAGAAAATTGCGGATGCACTTGCTTCCATTGGGTCGCCAGTGGATGATGACGATTTAGTTTCTGTGACCTTGAATGGTCTAGGAAAGGATTATGCACAGTTCTGGACATCCATTGCCGTCCGTGAAAAATTTCCTGATTTTGAGGAGTTGATTGCTCTTCTAATTTCTGAAGAGCAGAGAAATGGTGGTGCATCATCTTCAGGAGGAACCTCAAAAGAAACTGTCTTCTACTCAAATGCTAGAAGGGGTAGAGGCAGAGGTAGAGGAGGCCGATCTGGAGGCTGTGGTAGAAATCAGAATATGCAGCAAACTCAAGAAAACCAGTCCTATGCAGGAGGACGTGGTAACTCTAGAGGCAGGGGGAGCCAAAGAGGTCGTGGTGGATGGCAGAGAGGCCAAAATGCAAACAACAATGTTGAATGCTACTACTGTGGTAAAATGGGGCATATGGCTAAAGACTGCTACAAAAAGCAGAATGACATTATGAATGGAAAATTGCAGCAAGGCAATTATGCATCCTCTAGTAGACAGGGTGATGACAGAAATGAACATTTGTTTATGGTACATCATATGACAAATTCTATGACAAGTGCAGAAGAAAGCAATGATGTGTGGTATGTTGACTCAGGTGCATCTACTGCACATCCTATTGTGCAGATTGGCAAAATTCCTTTGTCTATGCAGGATGGGAAAAAGAAATACTTGTCTGATGTATTTCATGTCCCGAACATCACCAAGAACCTGGTTTCTGTTGGTCGAATGGTTGAGCAAGGCTTGCAGGTCAGATTCAATCCTCATGGATGTTTTGTTGAGGATATGAAAAATAATGGTTGCTTGATAGCAAAAGGAAAGAAGAAAGGCAGGATGTTTATGCTGGATGCGGACATGCCTGAATTGAGTGCAGCAATGTTTGCACATGGGACCGGTGTAGTTGCAGATATTGATATCTGGCATAAACGCATTGGTCATGTTAATGTACAGCGACTTAAATCAATGCAGGCCCAAAATATTGTTGCAGGATTGCCTAAATTCAAGGTTGCAGAAATGCATAAGGTGTGTGAAGCCTGTCAATTTGGAAAACAGGCAAGGAAACCATTTCCTAAGCATGTTCAAGAGAGTAAAAAGCCATTGGAATTAATCCACTCTGATGTGTGGACTACTAAAGCTGCATCTATTGGAGGCTGTCACTATTTTATCACATTTATTGATGACTTCAACAGAAAACTTTGGGTGTATTTTATGAAAAAGAAAAGTGAAGTGTTTGGGCACTTCAAAGCTTTTAAAGCTATGGTTGAAAAAGAAACAGGCCTGCAAATAAAATGCCTAAGGTCAGATGGAGGGGGAGAGTACCTCTCAAATGAGTTTGCAAGGTTCCTGCAGGAGCATGGCATAAAGCAGCAATATTCATGCAGTCATACCCCACAGCAAAATGGAATTGTAGAAAGGAAAAACAGGCATATTGGAGAGGTATCTCGGGCCATGCTAAATGAAAAAGATCTACCAGATTATTATTGGGCTGAAGTAGTTGCTACAGCAGTTTATATAATGAACAGGACTCCCACTGCAGCAATACATGGCATGACGCTAGAGGAGATGTATACTGGTAGAAAACCAGACATTTCTCATTTGAAAATTTTTGGTTGCATTACCTATGTTCATGTGCCAGATGAGTTGAGCTCCAAGTTGGATCCAAAGGCTGAGAAGTGCGTCTTTATTGGTTATTCTCTGCAGCAGAAAGGGTATAGATTCTATAACCCTTCTACACGTAAGTTCACAGTGAGTAGAGATGTTGTTTTTGATGAGATGAGCAGCTGGTATAAACCGGTAAATGTGATGATTGATGTAGATGCACAAAATGGTAATGCTGCACAAAATTCACAGCAGTAATCACAAAATATCAGTGGACCTGCAGTGTCCTCTAGCAGTGGTTCACATACTTCGCCATGGACAGGTAGATTGAGATCAGGAGAATCTCCTCAAAGCAATGCAGAGAG
The DNA here is from genome assembly GCF_047967505.1 of Dipteris shenzhenensis. Classification (NCBI taxonomy): domain Eukaryota; kingdom Viridiplantae; phylum Streptophyta; class Polypodiopsida; order Gleicheniales; family Dipteridaceae; genus Dipteris; species Dipteris shenzhenensis. The sequence continues at coordinate 35,021,867 of NC_141612.1, forward strand.
TGGTATGCAAGTATCACGAAAAGGAAAAGAGAAGGTAGATCAGCCCATGTTTGATGTGAATGCAGGTCACTCTTATGTGGATGGGGAATCCAGTGGCTCAGAATAGAGCATTGATGATGAGTTGGGTATTCCTTCTGTTGTTACACCTGGAGTAAGGAAGACCAGGGATGTTTTGAGAGCACCTGGAAGTGAGCCTATTTTGCGTAGGTCTACCAGGGTTAGGTATCTTGTGGATAGGCTGAAATATGATGGATTTACAGCCATTCACTATGCCTATATGGTCAAAGTGATACAGGAACCAGAACCCACTTCTTTTGAGCAAGCCATGGGAAATGAAAAATGGGAGAAAGCATGGATGAAGAAATGGATGCCTTGGATGCAAATGCTACATGGGAATTGGTGCCTTTGCCTAAAGAAAAGAATGCAATTGGCTGTAAGTGGGTTTATAAGATCAAGCACAATGTAGATGGTTCTGTGAATAGATACAAGGCAAGATTAGTTGTCAAGGGGTATGCACAGACATATGGCATTGATTATGAAGAAACTTTCAGTCCGGTTGCAAGGATGGCAACCATAAGAGCAGCCATTGCTATGGTTGCATCAAAGGGATGGTCTTTACATCAGATGGATGTAAAGAATGCCTTCTTGCATGGTGATTTGCAAGAAGAGGTCTTTATGGAGCAGCCAGCAGGTTATGTTCATGCTATTCATCCTGAGTTTGTTTGCAGGTTGAAGAAAGCCTTGTATGGCTTGAAGCAAGCACCTAGAGCATGGTTTGACAAGATAGGACAATATCTTGTCACTATTGGCTTTCAGATTTCCAAGGCAGATTTCTCACTCTATGTGAGAAAAACAGAGAAAGGGATTATGCTGCTGGTCATTTATGTTGATGATTTGATCATCACAGGTGATAGTGATGAAGATATCCTTCATGTGAAAATGCTATTGAGGCAGAAGTTTGAGATGAAGGATTTGGGAGAGCTCTGTTATTTCTTGGGCATTGAGGTGATTAGATCACCAAGTGGGATACAGCTCTTGCAGAGGCAGTATGGATTGGACATGCTGTCCAAATATGGGATGACAGGCTGTAAGCCTATTTCAATTCCTTTGGAGCAGAATGTGAAGCTGAGCACAGATGCAGGTGAGCTTTTGGAAGACCCTACTATGTACAGACACATAGTAAGAAGTTTGATTTATATGACCATTACCAGGCCAAATCTAAGCTATGCTGTTGGATTGGTAAGTCAGTTTATGCAGGCTCCAAGGAAACCGCATTTGGATGCAGCTAGAACGCATACTCAGGTATGTGAAGTCCACATTACAGTATGGACTATTTCATGAGGCTGGGGTTCAGATACAGTTGCATGGATACACTGATGCTGATTGGGCTGGTAGTATTTTTGATAGACGATCTACTAGTGGATATGTGTTCTCTTTTGGGTGTGCTGCAGTCACTTGGAGCAACAAGAAACAGCCTACAGTTGCCTTGTCGAGCACAGAGGCTGAGTACAGGGGTGCAGCAATGGCTGCATGTGAGGTAGCTTGGTTGCATAAGCTACTTTATGATATGCATCAGTCTACAGATGGGCCAGTTGTCATTTATTGTGACAACATGAGCAGTATACACTTGGCAAAGAACCCAGTCTTTCATGCTAGAACAAAGCACATTGAGGTGCATTATCACTATGTGTGGGAGAAAGTGTTACTAGGTCTTATTGATCTAGTTTATGTCAGCACAGAGGATCAGGTAGCTGACATATTCATGAAAGCATTGGGCGCAGAGAAGCTGCGCAAGTTTAGAGACCTGCTTGGTGTGCAGGAATTGGGATTGAGCTCGAGGGGGAGTGTTGAGATATCGAGCTCCACTCGCGATATGCCAGGGTGACTGTTGTGCATTTATGTCACCAACTTGTTAGCTGGAGATGCGGTTGGTACACCGCCCACGAATAATAGCTGGATGACAGCTATCCTTATCTACTCTAGTTTGTGGCTCAGTTAGTATGCCACCTTAGTTAGTTGAGTTTGATTTGAGACCCACATATAGGTTCTTCTATTTCTTTGTACTTGAGTTCTTTTGGCTTTCACAACTAAGAAGAGGAAAACTATTTTTAGCCTCCACCTTTGTGTGTATTCCCCCATTGTGTATGTGAGAAAGTTGCAAGTGAGACTCCTTCCCTCTCTCCCACTATCTTCACAGGGGGGACCGCAATGCATACATGAGAGAGGGGATAGAGAGAGATGTGACAGAGTTAGACATAGACGAAGATACAGAGTATATACATAGGATGAAGAGACAAATAACACACACACACACACACACACACACACACACACACACACACACACACACACACACACACACACACACACACACACACACACACACACTCACACACATACATACACACACACACACACACACACACACACACACACAGAGCAGTGCATGCATGTGTGAAGAGTTAGACATAGATAGAGATAGAGGGTTGCAATGAGGACAAGGAGGATGAAGAGAGAAAAGAGACAAAAAGAATATAGTGTGTGTGTGTGTGTGTGTGAGAGAGAGAGAGAGAGAGAGAGAGAGAGAGAGAGAGAGAGAGAGAGAGAGAGAGAGAGAGAGAGAGATGCGTTATAAGTAGAATAGGTGGAACAAAATATGTTGGTTGCCAAAAAAAATTCGCTCCTCGCACATACCGTTTACAAACCATTCTTGCTTTTTTTGTAGAGCCAAACTTCTATGTAGGCACAAACACCCACTAGACATCTCATAGAGAAATTTTCCCCCATAGTGGTATTCGGTGCCACCTTAAGCATGGAACCCCTAGCTAAAAAGTAGAGAGTGAATGTTACCAAGACCTTGGAAAACTTAGGCATGTGGTACTTTCCTCAAAACCCTTGTACTTTTAATCTCAACACAATAACACTCCATTCTCTAGAAGGTGCTCAAATCAAAGGAGCTACTAGACCCATATTAGGAGCTAGCTCAATAGTGCCATCATGCAAATGGCATGTTCACCCAATCACTGATGCCTCAAATCTTGAATGGCCAATCACAGAATTTGTCTTTATTTCCAATTGATGGAGTTAGTTGAATCAATTCTATGATTTCTCAATCTAGATTGTGAATAAGGTTATTTTTTCGAGTTGCTCTATGGAAGCCAAACATAGTCTTATTGCCCTCTTGAAGAGCATACCACCACTAATAAAGAGCCTTGGACTTGAGCTTCTCACTCCTCTAAATTGTGTCTATAACTTAGGTGGCCCAATTCTCCTAAAGATGGATCCCACGCTACTAACAGACCTCTATCTTGGCATGTTATACCTCCTCCTCCTAGAGTAAAGCCTCAGGAATATGGACCTCCTTTTTGTGGGAGTCAACGACATGGCTAGTCTAGGTGGAGCACTCTTGGGGAGTGATCTAACATTCTTGTACCCCTATAAAAGTATTGAGGGTTCCTATCTATGCATCACCAAACCCCCCAGATAGAACATGTCAAGAAGCTCTGGCAAGCCATCATTCCTTCGTTGCTAGCTAAAAGAGAAGAAGGTGGTAGGGAGAACTTTGCCTCTCTCCACAGATCATGACCATTGATTGAATAAATGAACTACTCCCATGTACTCCTCTTAGTTTTGTAGGCATCCTTGTTGAGAAAGAGGCTCCACCTTTCTTGCCCTCCTCAAACCATAGGTTGTTTAAGTAACCCCCAACATAAGAGGCTTTCTATAAGCTCCCTCTAGAAAGTTGGGCACTATTGTTTGCAAGTAAGATTCTACACATTCACCCATATGGGGCCAATGCCTATGATATAAAAATATAGACCCCTTCATTCTTGCCTATAGCAAGGGGCCAAACAGCTTGGCCCCTCCTTGAGACAAGGTGTCTAATATATGTTGAAGAGAGTATGTGCTCTTAATCAAACCTCTTGGCCCCTCCCCGAGACAAGGTGTCTAATATATGTTGAAGAGAGTATGTGCTCTTAATCAAGAGAAAATCCACTACCCATCCTACCATATCCCTTTGCAACTCTTGGCAAAGAAACATCTAATGTGGCTACTCCCATGCATGATTATGGAGCTCGTGCATGTTCCAATTTACCATGGTCCAAATCATTGGGAGGATGGGGGTTGGATAACAAGGCCATCATGGATAGACGCCTAAACAACAAAATCAAATTTTTGTGACCTAGGAAGGGGTTTGGAAGGGAAGTATTATATGTCCATGAGAAAGGATGGAAAGAAGAGACCCAAATGCAATAGCTTTCTCCTTTAAAAGAAGGAGTAGAGGTTGTACTATAGAAGGAAAAGCAACAGATCCAAAGAAATGATAGGCTCAATGCCTTCCTTCAAGGCTCACTGTAACATGAAGGGGACCTCTACATCAAGTCAGATAACACACTATTGTAGCATCAATGTGTCACTTGCTTGAGATGAACCTCCAATCCCATATAAGCAAATCTACTACTAGGCCCATTCCTTGTCAATCTTTCAAGAAACCCAGCTAAAAGATAGTTATGTCCCCATGGGAGATCCACAACTCTATCCCCTTGGTCCTAGCCTCTCCTCCATCATGTAAAAGTTTAGTCCCTCATCATGGGATCAAAGATCACAAGGGTCCTCTTCTCCTCTACTGCAGTGGAAGCAAATCTGAAGCCTTGAAAGAATGAGAGGAGGAATCAACTCCCCCAATGGAATCCCCCTTATGAGGCTGCAAGATCAAGGTTGGTACCTCCAAAGCATGGGGTAATCATCCAAGATGTTGAGCTAGTTCTAATGTCCCAAATCACAACGAAGGGGATGTCTTGGATGAGGACACGGACTTAGAATCTGAGAAAAGGGGTCATCTTCCTTCTTAGACTATCCATGGGAGATGTGTCCTACACTATGAGAATTCATGAACTTTTACAAGAGGAATAGAATTCAAAGATGGTTCAAGTATGTAGACACTTCTCAACAGACTGTAGTAGTTGAAATGAAGATCAATATTGCTATAGCAGACAATGCTAGATCCATGTTCAATTAGAAGCATCTTCCAAATCAGTATTGGGCAAATGGGTGTCATCAGCTTCCAACCAAGTCCAAGTCCACTTAAATAATAGACAATCCTAGAGCCATGTTCAGTGAGAAGCATCTTCAAAATTAGTATTGACAAAAACTTAAGCATGCAATAGCTACTACACAAACCTTAAAGAGAAGCAAGTGACATGTCTGGTCAGTAGAGAAAAATCGCTTGATAGACAAATGTTGGAAGAAAAGTCTACCGCAAGGGCAACAGACATCAGTAAACAATGTTTCAATTCTTCTAGTGCTTGAGATAGTGAGTCATGTGAGATGCATGAAGAAATAGTGCACCATTGGTGGAACTATAGGTCAACCTTCGTTAGAAAATGTACGATAGCAACAGCCACATGTCGCATATGTAGATCGTCAAAAGACCGGGGACACAAAAATGTTGCTGCTTGCATCTATTACGCCCTCGTTGCTGCGAGTTGAAATAGCTAGAGATATTTCAAAGCAACACAAAATACTAGCACGGTCAATTGCTTAACAAGCTTGACGCTTGCAGTATTGCCAATATAAATTATGTGCTCCATCCAAAAAGAAAAGAAAAGAAAGGGTCCATGAGCAGATAACATTTGAGAAGAGCTAGTATCTTATTTGAGTGGCATTTCTAATCATAACACTTGTTATGGGTGATATTCACAAGATGAAGAACGAGTCATAAGGAACCAACAAAGAAATTTTCAAGAAAGAATCGTTCTTGCTTATCCTCTATAGATATGGTTATATCACCAATGACGAGATGGTGGAAGCATAGAACTCAATTGCTTCTGAAATAGACATGACACCACTACAAAATACTCTGAGATTTTAGCAATGCTTTTGCTGTAATCCTATATTGGATGTAATGTTACAATTAAATCTCACAATTAAAAATTTTAAAAACTTCAAAAAACTTACAAATTTGTCTTTCTTTTTGTTTTAAAATGTTTTTCAAAAGTGATTTTTTTCATCCAATTTATACTATACGAATGAATTTGGAGACTGCACGAGTCCAAACTCGAGAGTCCAAAATGAATGAAATGTGTGTTACTAATTTAGGTGGCCATATCTTGCCAATCAAACTGAGCCGCCAAGTTTCAAGCACTAAAATTCAAAAGGTATTGTGTCACTACAATACCATTTGGCAGTTTTTAGATATAATAACTCAAGCCTATTCAAGCATCGATGTTAGACACTATTTTTAGTAGTTTTGGACATATCTTGGTTAATTTTAACCTAATATCAGTTTTTCTTTTACCAACACCTTTTTTTATAGAAAGGCTTAGCTATTTCATTTATTCATCCTAATGGACATATTTTATTATATCATTTTGAGTGTCAAATCATTCATCACCAATCGTCCACATGTAGCCACGGTATGTGGCTGCCAATAGGGAAGTGACTGCCCACAATCCTCCAGAGAAAAAAGTTAATTTTGTTGAATGGAGTAGCCTTCCAAAGTCGTGAGAATCTGCCCCTCCACGTGATTTCCAGATCATCCCTTAGCCATCTCTCATTTAGCCTCAGATGCCAATTTTCCTTGTAAGCCATCATCTTGTCAAGCATCTTCACAGTCAATTTGTTCATTGGGATAGCGGCTCCCCATTCCCATTCTTCAGCAATAGACCCATCTGAGGGCTGCATATTGGTAGGCCAGTCCTGTGCCATCAAATTCGCCATGTTCACCAATAGGAGGAGCTCAACACACTCAGGATCAGTCATGCAGCGAGCAGCTTGCTTCGCATTGCTATAAATGCATGCGAGGATAATTAAATAGCTCAAATAACATGGAATCTAGGAAGGCAGACCGCTACAAACCAAAATTGTTCAAAATGTTTCGGCTATGCCAAAAGAGAAAGCCAAAAGAGAAAGACAAAGCAGACACAGTGCTACTGGGACGGAGCTTTCTAGAGACGATACAATTATTTTTGCTACCCTTTACTTGTTTTTTATTGTTGTTTGTAAAAGAATGATTTGGCTAATGGAGCATTCTAGAGACGATACAATTATTTTTGTCACCCTTAACTTGTTTTGGTTGTTTGTAAAAGAATGATACTACTTTCAAATACATAAACTACACTCACCCCAACCCTATTTTCCATTTAAAAAAAAGTATACTTAGAGAACCCTCCTCGCATCGATAATCTACCTCTTCATCCAATAGTCTTCAAATTTAGGTCTTGGTGCCACATATTATTAAGATCTTCTAGATTCGATGACTCATACAAGTACATCAAACTTAGAAAACCCCACAACCTCATTGAATTCCCTAGAAATTGTGGATGAAATCCTTGGTTAGATGAAATTTGAAGGGTCCATTAATGTGCACATTACCAAAAAAAACTTGCAAAATAACAATTTAATGCAAACCCTCGAGCATCTATGCCCTCTTCAATTTGATATAATATGCACAAATGTGAAAAATAAGAATGTCACAGAAAACCTCCTTTGACACACTAAACATTGCTTATGTAGAAGAAATGTCTCAAGAGGATTGGTAAGTTTCCAATGTAGTATTCGATAGCATTATCCCCCAAGACACCTAGTTGGAAAGAAGACAATTCTTTTTAAAATCTCATGCATATAGGAGGAGATATAGTGACATGAACATACAATGTCATTTACTAAATTAAAACTAATGCTTCTAGTACCTCCCATCAAACCCCTATCTCTTTCTAACTTGTCACCCTAGATTTTAACCTAAATATTCCTTCTTTCTCTAATGTAAGGGTAATAGAATTTGACCCAAACTAGCTCACACAGTTGCTATGCTTCTATAAGTGGATTGATTTCCCATCTACTCACAATAGCATTCCAATGACATCTTTTGCACCCCAGAGCATTCCATCTGCCCGCAATGGGAACGTTATGACCAATAGGGTACAAAATCAACGTAATATTGGCTTGAAGAGGATAAATTGATCCATTATAGGAAGGAGGCAAGGATAATTACTTTGCAACAAGGTCACATGAGGGGGAAGAGGAAGAAGAGGAGAAGCAAAGGAGCTTGGAAGAAAGGAATGGAGGCATATAAAGACTTATAGTATTAACTAAGGGCACAAAGGGAATATACAAGGATGAAGAAAAAGGAGGAGAGTATGTATAGGACAGGCCACTACTTGTCACATCAAAGAGTATCCCTTCCCTTTATAGGCCAATGGTTGGAGTTTTTTTCAAGGCCCAATGTGAAAAGGGATAGGAGCAAGTGAGAGTGCTCTCAACGGAAGCAAGAACGGAAGAAGGAGAGAGAGAGACAGAGAGCCACACAAGTTTTGGTGGGTGCAGAACCACCCTAATCTTCTTTTTCATTCATTTATATATGTGTTTGAGTATTGTACATAACTGGGGTTAAGGCACAGTGAACTTTAACCCCACAACCTCCCACTTAAAGGACAATGTGCCTTTAAGGGAGAACAACCAGTGAGCATACTATCCAATGCCCATCAATACACGACAATACTCAAACCGCTGACTAGGTAGACTCTTCGTCAGCATATCTGCAGGGTTATCATCTGTATGAACCTTGACAAGCTCTATGCGCTTGTCCTCAAGTACCTCCCTGATGAAATGGTACCTGACCTCAATGTGTTTGGTCTTTGCATGAAAGACCGGATTCCGTGCTAGCTGAATAGCACTCATGGAATCACTATGCAATGTCGGTACACCTGTATGAATCCCCAAATCTCCCACTAGCCGATCAAGCCATATAGCCTCCTTGCAACCCTCTGTGGCTGCAACATACTCAGCCTCTGTGGTAGACAAAGCAACGCACTTCTGTGCGCGAGACATCCACGACACTGCACCACCTGCAAAGGTGAACACATAACCAGAAGTGGATCTCCTACTATCCACATGCCCTGCATAGTCTGAATCTGTGTACCCAAGTACACGCATGTCTCCTTTACCAAAGCAAATGCACATCTCCTTGGTACCCTTCATGTACCTCATGATGCACTTAACTGCCTCCCAATGCCTCTTTCCTGGATTAGCCATATACCGGCTAACAACTCCCACTGCAAATGCAAAGTCTGGTCTAGTAGCTATCATAGCATACATAAGACTCCCAACTGCTGATGCATAAGGAACCTTGGCCATCATGGCCCTCTCCTCATCTGATTTGGGACTATCTGTATGACTCAGTTTCACATATGGAGGCAATGGAGTACTCACTGCCTTCCCCCCCTCCATATTGAAACACTGTAATACTTTTGTAACATACTCTTTTTGTGAAAGCCAAAGGAGTTTCCTACTTCGATCACGCGTGATGCGCATACCAAGAATATGACCTGCAAATCCCAAATCCTTCATATCAAAGGCCTCATGCAACTTGGCCTTTAATGCATCTAGCTCATAAGTATTCTTGCTAGCCAATAGCATATCATCCACATATAGTGCCAGGATTATCAGGCTACTATTCTTAGCCCTTTTAGTGTAGAGGCAGTGATCAATTTCACTCCTTCTAAAACCCTGGGACCGAATGAAAGCATCAAACTTCTGATACCATTCTCTAGGTGCTTGCTTAAGACCATAGAGACTCTTTTTCAGCTTGCAAACTAAATGCTCTTTGCCCTTTTCTTCAAAGCCTTCCGGCTGCACCATGTAAATTTCCTCATGCAAATCCCCATGCAAGAAAGCTGTCTTGACATCCATTTGCATAAGCTCCATATCCTCTACTGCCACTAGTCCAAGGATGCATCTAAGTGTGGTCATCTTCACAACCGGAGAGAATATCTCATCAAAGTCCACACCCTTCTCTTGCTTGAACCCTTTAGCAACCAAACGGGCCTTGTACCTAGGCACATCATCACCTGTGACCTTCATTTTGTAGACCCATTTACATGGCAATGCTTTCTTTCCATGTGGCAAAGAAACCAAGTCCCAAGTCTTATTCTTCATAAGTGAACTCATCTCTGATTGCATAGCATACTCCCACTTGCGTTGATCCTCACGCATCATAGCCTCTCTGTAGCAAGAAGGCTCTTCGCAATCAGTAAGCATCACATAGTCTACCCCTGGAACAAACCTATCAGGCGGTCTAGACACTCTAGATGATCTTCTCAAGGGCATTTCAGCTTGCTGTCCCACTTGCATATCAGCCACATTTGGCTCATCATTTCCACCAATAGATGATCCATCATCTACCCTTGATTGTATACCTGTGGGAGTACTTGGTGGTACCATTTCTTGCACATTTGGTGCATGGACAGCTTGCTGTCTATCAACATAGGCTATCAACATAGGCAGGTGGATTCACATCCTGGAAAGTGATTCTCCTCATTTCCACATCCCTCATGGGTGCCTTATGCATCTTCTTCTCATTGAAGACCACATCATGGCTGCGTATGATCTTCTTTGCTTCTGGATCCCAGAGACGATAGCCCATCTCTCCACTTTCACCATAACCCAGAAAGATGCATTTCCTAGACTTAGGATCTAGCTTCTTTCGAAGCTCTTTTGGCACATGTGCATATGCCTCACACCCAAATATACGCAAATGAGAGTAAGAGGGCTTCTTGCCACTCCATGCCTCTTCAGGAATACCACCATCCAAACTCTTGCTAGGTGATCTATTGATCACATGCACTGCAGTCTTCATTGCCTCAGCCCAAAACCACCAGAAAGACTTGCATTGGAAAGCATGCATTGCAACCTTTCTTGAATGGTACGGTTCATCTTTTCTGCAACTGGATTTTGCTCTGGAGTACGAGGGGATGTGAGCTCCCTCTTAATCCCACGTGTATCACAGAAATGATGAAAGTCATGATAGAGATACTCTCCACCATTATCAGTCCGTAGGCATTTAAGCGTTCTACCTGACTGATTCTCAACCAAGGCCAGCCATTTCTGAAATACCTGGAACACATCACTCTTTCGAGCTATAGCATAAGCCCACACTTTCCTAGTTGCATCATCAATGAATGTCACATAGTATTCAGCCCCGCCTAATGACCGTGTAGGCATGGGACCGCATACGTCTGAATGCACCAAATCAAGCTTTTCAAACTCTTTCTTTCCCCTTCTTTTATGGGCTGATTTAGTCTGCTTCCCATAGAGACAATGCTCACAAAATTCAAAATCAGAGAAACTCAAATGCGGTACATAACCCAAACGGCATAAGAGTTTCATTCCATTCTGGCTCATGTGCCCCAACCTGCAATGCCACAAAGAAGTGCTTGGCTGCTCGGTTATTGCAACAACATGATCAAATACCCCTAATACATGTAAGGGATACAAAGTCCCACACTTGGCACCCCTGGCCAAAAGCATAGAGCCCTTCTGAATTTTCCAACTCTGAAAGCCAAAAGTGGTGTGAAAACCAGCATCATCTAGCTGACCCACTGAAATAAGACTCTTGGTTAGCTTAGGCACATGTCTCACATGTTTCAAAACAAATGCAGACCCATTTGCAAAAGAAAACTTTATGTCACCTGCTCCCACTATGTCACATGCATAGTCATTTCCAAGATGCACACAACCTGTCTTTCCACTGTCATAAGTGGAGAACCATTCCCTATGGGGAGTAACATGGAATGAAGCACCAGAATCCAAAATCCAATCTTGGGAATATGCATCATCTGAAGTGGTAAGCAACTCTGCAGATAAAGTAGACATGAAGAGAACATCATTGTCACTATCATGTGTGACTGCATTGATCTCCTCGATCTTCACTTTTCCTTTGTCCTCCCTTGGACTCTCTTCCTTTTGATTTGCACCCCAATTTGCATTCTTTTTCTTATCCTTTTGCTCTCTTTTCAGCTTGTAGCAATCCTTTTTCATATGGCCCTTCTTGCCACAGTGGTAACACTCAATGTTTCGTGCCCTGGATTTGCTACGAGACTTCCCTCTTTCTTGGGACTTCCCCCTAAACTGTGATCTGCCCCTTTGCACATTTAAGGCTGCATCCTGCTTGTTGCCATCCATAGACTTCTGTCTAATCTCCTCGGCCAACAAGTTACCCACAACATCATCAAATTTCAGTACTCCACCAGGTGCAGAGTTACTGACAGCTGTACGGAAGGTATCCCATGAGGATGGCAATGAACATAAGAGAAATATTACCTTAGTCTCCGCATCAAAATTCATTTTCTGAGCCTGAAGCTGGCTGAAAATAATATTGAATTCATTCAAGTGAGAAGCAATGGAGACCCCTTCCTTCATCTGTAGCTCAAACAACCTCTTCATGAGGTAAACTTTATTAGAGGCAGTTTCCTTCTCATAAGTGGCACACAGTTTCTTCCACAAATCTTCCGTAGTCTGCTCATTTACTACTGTGAAATAAACTGACTCTGCAAGATGAAGTCTAATAGTAGACTTTGCTAATGCATCTAACTCGTTCCAATCATCCTCAGACATATTTGCAGGCTTAGCTTCAATCCCTGCCAAGGGTTTAATCTGCTTCTTTTGAATAAGCACATCCCTTATCTGTTCTTTCCACAAAGAAAAGTTTGTCCCATCAAACTTTTTAATGCTGAAAAACTCCTTTTCAGACATGGAAGAGGATGCCATGATGCAAATAAAGCAAAATCCCAAATGCTAGTGCCTGCAAGAGAGAAGATGCGTCTGACTCATGTGCATATACTATGCATCCATATGAGCAAATCTGGCCCAAAAGAAAATGCCAATACGTGCCAAATGACTCAAGCATAAACACTGTCCACTGGCATATGAATCAATAATGTCTCATCCAAGAGAGCATAGCACTATCACTGCATCACCTGCAATGTTTCAAAGCTATCCCTCGGCATAAAATAGCATCCATGTGCAAAGCGTCCACAAAAAAATAGCATCCCACAAGGCAATTTGGGCCTATCAGCGCATCCAACAAGGACCGCAATGCATCCAAATGGCCTATAAATCATCCACTGCAACCCAATGCATACCACAAATGAGCGCACATTGCTCAAACTGCAACCAGAGTGATCTGCATAAGGTATGCTCAAGAAATCATAGTCCCACGGTAATGAGCGCTACTGAAAATAGAACCTGAGATGCCTCAAAACATGGGCGCCATTGCATAATCGTAATCAGCAAGAAAATCTGCAAATATCTCTCTTCTGCCAGAACTCCAAAATCCCAACCGATGAGTGAGAAATGGGAGTCAACACTTATCCACTGCCATGTGGCATAAATCTAAGGTTTCAAAACCTTAGAATGAAAAATGCATAACAGAGAGACGAAATCGAATACACAGAGATCTATAACTCTGAAAATCCTCCACCGAATCACGCAAGAACTGATAGGTAGGGGTTTTTGGGCATCCGGAACGCAATGGGATAGACGGTTTTGGAAACCGTGGTCTCAATCACTGGGTCCAACACACGGACTGAAAAACGTTTTTGGAAACAGAGCTATCTGTAAACTCCACCGGAGTGCGAATGATGAGCAACATAGAAGTTTTAGGACCTCCTGAGTCCACCAGAACTGACAGATCTACAAATGGTTGCTCCAAACTTGAGTTCCAACACCCGGGCAAAAAAAACGCAAAAACTGACACTGTGAGTCAGAAATCCACTGAAATGATCCCGGATTCAAGAATAAAGGTGTTTCCAGGCTCCTGAAGTAATGTGGATACCAAAAGCAAGCAATAGTTGCCTCTACAAGTCAATACGGAGTCTCTGTCATCGAACGGAACAGGGAAAAGCTCAAAAAACGACTTTTTCTTTGAAAGCTCTTAACAGGCTCTCAAAACCACTTCGTAAAGCCAAAGTGACTTTTCCAAAGGTTCCTCCAAGGTCTCTGCACACTTGGATGCAAGTAAAGTCGCCCACAAAGCTTCCCACAGAGCTTCTCCTTCCTCCCACAGAGCTGCTGAGCTTCCAAGCATTCACGCACGCTCAGCTAGATCACCCGTGCTCTGATACCAGTTGAGAGTGCTCTCAACGAAAGCAAGAACGGAAGAAGGAGAGAGAGAGACAGAGAGCCACACAAGTTTTGGTGGGTGCAGAACCACCCTAATCTTCTTTTTCATTCATTTATATATGTGTTTGAGTATTGTACATAACTGGGGTTAAGGCACAGTGAACTTTAACCCCACAGCAAGTGGGCTAATAGGTTATGCACCCTCAATTACATGCAACAATTCTTTTCTTGTAATTTCCACAAGAACCAAACGTTAATATTTTAGGCTATTGGAACCTCTTCCAACTAAAGTAATGTTTTAGGAGGGCTGGCACAGAGATGATTTGCCACCTCATCTCCTCTTACCCTTTAAAATATTTCTAGAGGTAGGTCTAGGACAAGCATTAGGAAAAAAGGGAACTCATTTTGGGGCCTTTTAGCCAAAATAAAAAATTGCTCTCCACCAATCACAAGAGAGCCAACGTTTAGTTGGGAAAATTAATAAAAAGTAGAATAATTTCACATAATAAGACAAGAAACAAAATACAATTGTAAATAATAAATGAAATGATATTTTCAAGACCTTAACAAGATTCTAAACCTGAGAATGAGTTATTTTTGAAAAAGATTGTGGACTCAAATGTGATTTCCCTCCTAAACTAGTTTTCCCAATCTTAAAGGGAGAATTATTTTTTCTAATCCTATATGAAAATTCTGTACATGAATCATTCACAATGGAAATCTTATGGTTCTTACAACATCTGGTGGATTGTGTTAAAAACCTATCTATATGTATTTTGTATGAATTGATGTTCTCCACCCATAAGAATGTGCATCTTGCTACTATGGTACCTGTAAATATTGTAACAAATCTTTGACTTTCTCTTTAGGTAAGGTCTAAATAATAATGTTCAAAAGACAAAGAAAAAGGTCAGGTCTTATGGGTAATTGAGTGGTCTCAATAGCATCACAAATCAATATTTGGGGGGTAATGTTCCAAAGAAAAAAATAATTTCGTTAGAGATCTGCATTTCAGATATTTCTTATAAGCAATGTTGGAGGTGGTGACCTTTACCCCTCATTGTACACGGAGTATTGGTTAGTTTTGTGACCCTCACGGCTGGTTGACACATATACAGTTATGGAATAACTAATCCCATATGCAAATATGGGCTTGTGTGACCCTTGAACCCCTCCCTCTCATATCCCTCCTAGGATTTATTAGGAGGAGAGAGGTGCTACAAATTGGATATGATCCGGGATTTAGATCTTGGCCGTGAGGCTAACATGTGGCAAGTTGTACGTGCCAACATGTGGTATCAAAGAATTCAATGAGACTATGGACTATGAAGGGTGTTGGTTGGTCCCTCACCTAGGCAACACGTGGCAACTACAAACTCTATGGTGGCAGATTGTCACGATCTATGTCGATGACTTTACAATTTGATATATGTGCAGTGCAGACTATGAAGGATGTTGGCTATGGGCCCTCATGTGGGAAACACGTGGAAACTACAAACTCTATGGTAGCAGATTGTTTCGATCTATGCCAGCAACTTTACAGTTCGACATATGTACAGTGGTAACCTTCTTGATTGCTCTCATGTGGGGGATCCCCCATGGACTTTGGCATCTAAGATCCTCATGGCATTTGGTGGCATTTGGTCTTTGTGATTGGCTAGCCTTGTGTTTGTCTGTGGTTAGATTTGGCTAGTGTCACATTATTTGTTCACCTTGGTATTTGTCCACCACAAGGGGGTGTTGGAGGTGGTAGCCTTCCTACTGCCATCATTGTGTGTGGAGTATTGGTTAATGTGGTGATGCTTGTGGCTAGATGACACGTGTACAATTGTGGGATAACTAATCCCATATGAAAATATGAGCTTATGTGGCCCTTGAATATGTTGGCCCTTGGACCCCTCTCTCTCATATCCCTCCCCAGATGTTTTAAGAGGAGAGAGAGGCTACAGCTTGGCTATAGGGCGAGGTTGGGACCCCGCACTTGAGATTGACACATGGCACATTCTGTGTGCCAACAAGAACTTAGAAGAAAAACAAAAGCCTTATAGAATTTCAAAGTTGAGGTATCAAAGATCACATATAGGTGAATCTCTCTATTAGTCCTATTGAGAGAGTTTAAATAGAAGCATGCTTTATGGTGAAGATCAATTGATGCCAAACTCTAATGATGACTGCAATAAATGATGCACACATGGATTAAACTTCAAAGCTCAAATAAAAGTTTGAATTTTTTGTGTAGAATAGTTGAATGTTCACTTACCTTGAGTGGTATGGAAAATTCATCACATCCACTAACTCAAAGTTACATAATTTGAACCTTTTGGCAATCTGTTTAGTCAGCTCTCTATGATCCCTCAACTTGAAGGAGATTGTGGGATCTACAAGATGTAAAGTGTGTGAAATAACATTTGGTAATTTTATCTTGAACATGCTACAAAATTAAGCATTAAGGGAATTTCAGACTAAAAAACGGCCTCATAAGGAGTGGATTAGCAAAATGGATTAAGAACTAATAAGGCATGTAGAGAGTCCCATCACCCCCATATGAGGACAAAAAATATACATCTCTCTAGACGCTTGGTGGTCCCCAAAAGTGCACCTCCCTCTCCCAATTAGAGGGCCCCCCCACTCTTAAAAAGTTGACTTTCTTTATAACCTTTGGGTGGTCCCCATTCCCAAAAAGTATCTCCTTGGTACACCCCCCCCCTTT
Source organism: Dipteris shenzhenensis (assembly GCF_047967505.1). Classification (NCBI taxonomy): domain Eukaryota; kingdom Viridiplantae; phylum Streptophyta; class Polypodiopsida; order Gleicheniales; family Dipteridaceae; genus Dipteris; species Dipteris shenzhenensis. The sequence continues at coordinate 35,038,476 of NC_141612.1, forward strand.
TAAAAATTGACTTTTTCCAAAAGTGCAAAAAATTGCCCAAAAGTCTTCGACACCTTTTCCCCAAACCATGCCAATGCACCCAAATCACTTTCCAACAACCAACTCCTACTCCTCCTCACTGTAATCACCTTCCAACCCTAAATCATACTCCTTCTCACCATAATCACTTTTCAATTCCTAAATCGAATTTACTCTCACCATTTTCTTTTGTCGTTATACCAAACTCGCTTCCATCGATCTATTCTACCCTTTACTAATCCAAATATTTGCTCCTTTGACTTCTGGTCCAAAACATCCAAAACCCTATTTCTAAATTCCTCTCATGTCGCACCAATAAGCCACAAAAAAGCAGCTTGCACATCGAAGTTGCACCAAGTATGCAAAACTCATCAATGTGGTGGCCACAAGATTGTCGACAAAGAAACACTGGATCAACTACAACAACAAGGAGCAAGCCATGTCGACTTGTGGAGTGTTGGTGGATTCTATCTAGTGGATCCTTTAATAGGTGCTCCTCCTATGTTTGAAAATGTGACAAGTTGTCAATACATAGGAGATGGTCTTCAAGGCTTACTTGTCTATTGTAAATGCATCATCCATTTCAACATTAACACACAATTTGCCAAGGTTCACTTGTTGAGGATGGAAGGAGAGACTAAAAGACTTAAACATGCCATGCATAATCTCCAAGAACAACTAACCCAAGAACAAAGGAAACCTTCTAATTTTGAAATTGCAAAGGAAAGGTCACAAGAGACAATCACAAGATTAATAGATGAGAAGAACAAATTGTTGAAAAAGACCTGGTTCATCCAATAATAGCTTGCTACATTGTCTAGGAGGTTCGAAAGAATAAATAGAACCCCTCTAGGTTACAAGCATAGGATCAAGCCTATGCAACCAATGGAGAGCTTGGCATATGGTGGAAGAGCAAGGAAGTGCAAGGTGAAAGCTACACGGTATCTATGTTTGGACTATTTTCTAATTACGAAGCGTTACTTACAAATGATGTAATAATTTATTTTTCTAATGTTATCATTCTTTTTACAAAAAATTATGAAGAAGGTTATTAAAAGAGATTCATTTGACAACCTTTATGCCGTAAAGAGTGTACTGAAGAAGAAAGAATTCATTTCTATCCTTTGGCATGCATTGCGACATGCAATATTACAAGTGGTTTTGAAGCTGATTTAGAGAATCTTGTAGATCCATCAAAAATTGTCCATGCATGTGATGCTACTAGAATTCATCTCATTAGGGGTACTTAGTTGTATAAAATGTCTTTGTAAATGCACTCTGAGGTTAAGGTGTAAAGAATCATTTATTGTCGAGACTAGTATATGTCAAAAATGCAAGGAAAAGAACAAATTCTACTATCCAAGATTGGTTGGGTGGATTTATACACATTTTAGAAAGCATGATGTTGGAAGGCACAAACAAGACAAAAGGTCAATAGAGCAAAAAGAAAGGAGAAAAAACTACCAAAGGGGCAAAGCAAGGACCAAGCACCTTTGAGTACATGAAGCGTAATAATGTCTTTTTGGATGTATGCAAGGTCCAAGCTAAAATGGTGGACTTCTACAACATGAAAGCATGGGGTAGGTGACATATATATTGAGCTGCAATCTTTTTATTGTAATATTTTCTAGTGTTTGTTATCAAATTGGATGAGTGTGAGGTTGTAAAAGGCCACAAGTTGGAGAGGTTTAATATTTCCTTGATGGACAAAGCCCTTGGAAATGCCAAAGATAAGGAATTTAGAGAAGATTTTACTGTGAAATTGGAAAAGAACATTTGGTGGCTTGCCACATTTCAACTTCCTAAAGAGTCTTCAAATGGGTTTTTGATATATCTCCAATTTCAAGTGTCATAGATGCCTAGACAAAAAAAGAGTTTCTTTTTGGATCATTCAAAGTTGAATGGCACATGGGAGGAGACCTTAAAATGTTAAAGTGTATGTTTGGAATAGAATTGAGTGCAAAATGCGACATATCTGTGCCTTTATTGTACATACTCATAGCAACTTTGAGTTAGTAATACAGGACAATGTATAGTGAAAGATCCAATAAAGAGGAAAAGACTTTGGGAATGCTAAAGAGGTGATGAATGACGTTGTGATGATGACGCCAATAGACGGATGTACTAGAACAATGGACTAATGAGCTGTGATTAGGATGTTGCACCCAAGAGAATTGATGAAAAGTGGGATCCAATTTTAAACATCCCATTAGAAAGTGCATTTTTTGTGTTGCATGCCAAGATGTGGCTCATTAATAACTTGCTTTACTTGCACATTGTATATGTAGGGAACATGAAACTAGAAAAGAGAGTGGTAGCATGTATAGCAAGTGTTGAAGCTCTTCTCTTGTGCATGGGTCTACATGGATGGAATGTAAATCTATAAAGACACACAACTTTTAGGAAAACGAGTAAATCTTCCAAATAAAGTGTCCATGGGAGGCCTAAAGGCTCAAAATTTTTATCCAATCATAAAAAAAAATCAATTAAATATTCATTGGAATTATTGGAAGGAGTTACATGATTGCACCACTAATTTGGAACTTAATCCTCATGTGAGAACCCTAAGAGTCCGTGTATGGAAAGCATTTGACAACATGGTGAAGATCTTGAGAAAGCCTTCCATTGACCAGTGACCAATGAGGATGTGCAGCTATATAAAGTCATCGTGAAAGATTTCATTGAAGCCATGATTGATGGATGGATTAAATCACACATTACTCACTACATGGGAAGTTTGGTCTTTACTCTTTTAAAAAATTTAATCGCAATTAAATTTGTTCCTCTAGTGTTTAGCTCATGTATCTTTTATATTTACGCAGCACATTCTTTATGCACACGATCCATGTTTCCTTTACCAATATGGTTCATTGAATGTTTAAAGTGCCCAAGGGATGGAGAAGTCTCATTATAGGACTCAAGGTGCTTATTTCAAAAGTATGCGGCATGGAAGTGATTCTCTTTGTGAAATATTTAAGTGGTTCTATCATGGTATAATTAGGTCCTCCTGTGCAAGGAATAAAGATTTGCAAATAGAGTTAGTCCAAGCAGTCCATCAAACTCAAATGAATAAAAGAAGGCATATGATGGAAATCTTCACAAGCTTCCCAAAAAAATAAAAAGTGGATAGCAACTAGAAGACATGTTTGAAAGTGTTGGATCTCCAAACAAAATGTACTTTGATATTAATAAACCTCAATTCAATATTTCTTGTAGTGTTCTTAGGACACATTTGATTAATTGGCTCATTTTTTCCTTTAAAAGAGCATTAGATTCTTTATTTGTGGACCCAACCCTTAACATCATTCTATTTTTACATTCTAATACATTCAAGGAATGATATTTGTTTCAAATTGTGTTGGAAATCATTGGATTTCCAAACAAAATGTACTTGATCTTAATTGAAACCTCAATTTAATATTTATACACACATTTGATTAATTGACTCATTTCTTCCTTTCAAGATGCATTAGAAGGCTAGAATTAGTAAAAAGTTCAACCTGGGGTTGTAGTTATCAATACCTTTTAAGTCTAAGTCTGTTTGGGCGAGGGGGCAAAGTCCGCTCACTCTATCTTTGGCTCCCTCAGGCAAATCGGTACGGACAACATAGTGGTATGTATGTGTCATGCCAAGCAGATGTTGTCCACCATGTGCTCCACCCTTGCTCTAAGAACACTAGCAAGAAGGATTCCTCTGACAAGTCCTCTATGTCAAGCATTGATAATAGTAGTTCAAAAAGCAATTTTGAGCGATGTCACGGACTTGTACCAAAGCCCTAGAATTGCAAGTCCTCAAGGCCTAATTCTTTGAAGATGGCACTCTAGCCTCCCTGAATCTCCATCCGAATGTTTGGTGTGCAAAATGCCACAACCATAAGCACAGCCCCAATGAATGTGACCTCAACCAACCACATTATGCTATCTATCATACGGCAATCCATACAACATCCACCTATCACTACAACATGCGTCATGGACCTATTAGGACTGTACCAATAATGGCTATTGTCCTTGTATCGACCTGAGCACTGACTACTACCTCGGGGGCTAATGGGTGCCCATACCATCCTTGACAATGAAGTTTTAACAACAGTGCTCCCAACATCCTTGTGTGTTACTATTGTGTCATTCTCAGTCACATTGTGTTTTCCAAGAGTGACTCCATGTGTCATAAGGGATGGTTGGGCATGATCTGGGTGAGGTAGGAGAGGTACTTCACAACCGTGTGGTGTGCATGTCCTTGTAAGTCCTTGTGTGGTGTCTATGGAGATTATATATGTGGAGGTACATGTGGAGATCCTATAGCTGGGAAGGGCCTTCATCCACATTAAAGACAATCTGGTTGGTCAGATTGTGAAATTTATAATCAATTGGGTAGAACACTAAATTGGAGAATTTGGAAATCTTCCAAGTCCCACTTTTAAGTAAGGGGTTAAGATTTGGCCATGTGGCAAAACTTGAACCCTTATTTGTAAAAGTGGGACTTGAGAGGATCCCTTAATATGATGTTTAGGATGGATTCCACTTTCAAGTAATGGCTTCAGATTTGACCATGTTGTTGTATCTTAATCATATTGGGAATTCTCAAACTACTTGAAAATTCCCAAATTCCCTAATACAATATTGTAGCTATGCTTATGCATGTCATGGAGGTGGAGGAGTATTAGGTGGTTAAAGTGCATTGTTGTAATTATGATGACTGAGTTGGGGATGGAGGCAAATGTATTGTTGAAGAACTAAAGGTGGAAGCAAAATCCTTCTTGTATCATCTCCTTGGGAAATTTGAACTTGGAGAAGTTGTAGATGATGTTTGGGTCCTTAGCTTGTAGATCTCTGAACTATGCCCAAGTCCATCACTGCTTCATTGGCATATATAGTTGGTGGATTTGGCATTCGAATGGTGCGTTGCGGAAGTAGCGCCAAAATTGGTCTTTCTTCAAAAATGGAATCCTCCATTTGGGTTGGATGCTAGCCTCATCATTGGTGACGGGGAAGAGGGGCATTTCAGCCCATCATGTGTCTAGCCTTGAGTTCTCTTTGGATTTGTTGCCTTCCACTCCCTGAATGGGCTACTAATAAACTTGGACAAAGGATAGACTTCCATGATTTCATGCAAGTGCAGGCAGGACCCTTTGAGTTGAGCCTACTATTGATGCGTCCGTGTGTTTGGGATGAGAGGATGGAGAGGCCAAAGGATTGTTGTCATGGTTGGTCGGGATGGCATCCTCTTCCTATAGCCCTTTTGCATCAAGGTTGATAGGAGTTGTAAACATGGCCAAGATTGACTGAGAGGCCTCGTGTTGTGTGTGTTGTAATGTGGAGGCCTCGTGTTGGGATCTGTTAGAGGCATGAGAGGAGTGCTCAGGTTGATTAGGGTGGGGGGGTGAAGGGGGAAGTGGATTAATGGGTGGATTTTGTGGATTAACAAGCTAGTTAGTATGGGGATTTAGAGGAGTTGTGGCATTAAATATCGTTATAGCATCTGGGCCTCTTCCTCGGTAGCTTGTTGTGGGTACGTGACATGAATAGTGTCGAAATTGCTCAATAGGGATTCTTTCATATTCCTAAGATCTTGTAGGACTCTATTAAATAAGATGATGATACACATGTGGTGATAAGTGGAGATATTGGCCGAGGTGAAGAAGTTTTGTGCATTAAGAGTTGATTGGTGACCAAGGGTCTACATCCAATCAATGTCATTTTGCAAGGCATGCAGATAACAGACCCAAGTGCCTAACTCTTTTGGGCTTATCCATTGGCATCACTTCATCATCTAGTGGATAGTTGAGGGACTCGGTGATGATGTGGCACCAAGCTTGGAAGTTTAGCAAAATTGGGTGGCCACCTAAGTTTTGGCCACTCTGGTGGAATGGCTGCCTATATTTGCTGTATCCTGAGTGCACTCCCTCTCAAGTGGCCAAGCTAGGCATTCAAGAGTTTAGCTATTGGGTTGAAGATCTAGGCAAAAGTAGGCCATTGCAAAAATCGGCCTACAATTATCATCATGGCGATGGACAATAGAGGTTAGGGTATTAGGTGGGAGGGTAGAAGTGAGGTCGATGTGGAATTTAGATTTTGTGCTCGAAGTGCATTTGCAAGGTCTATGTGACAGTGCGTGGGGTGAGTGTGAATGTGGCTATGTGCTATGAGGCCTCCCAATACAATCTAAATTCCTCCTGCTCTTGGTCTTCCAAAGTCTATGCATTTTGGAAGTTGTTGGAGAGCAATGCACTATTCACGCTTGGCTGCTGATTGGTCTTGAAGGGTCAAGAGCTGCACTTCGTGGTTTTCACATTGGTGATCGACAGCTTCCTTGGCCATGCGATCCTTGTCCTCTTCTTGTTAGAGGAGGCTAGATTCATTCTTGTCAAGCTGGTCGGTCTTGCTAGCTTATGGGTAGATCATCATGGGCCTTGGTGAATTCATTTTGGAGGTCCTCAGCTTATTGTCTGTAGAGATCTGAACGTTGTAGGGAGAGTTGATCTACTGCTTGCATTGCAATCATGAGATTCTTGAACTCTTGGGCTTGGAACTATGCCTCACGGAGGGAGCTCACAAGCTGAGTTTGGGCCTCTCAGCACTGCTGGAAAACCTCGTGGAAGACCCTGGGAGCTTGCATGAATGTCATGAACAACTATTCCTCCATGGTCTCTACTTGCACTGCTTGCTCTTGGTGTCATTTTTTCGTATCCTCCCTCGGCTGAAAAGGGCTGAATATGCTAGAGAAAAACAAAACTGCAAGGCTTCTGTGAAGCCTGCCCATGGAGAGGATGAAGGGGCCATGAGAGATCATGAAGGTTTCTCGCACGGGATGTTGTTGTTGCTATTGAGACTGAGGAGCTGGTTCTTGAGGAGCTGGAGTAATGGGGGTGATCGTGGAAGTGCTTGTTTGCAGGGTGTTTGGTTTAAGGCTGATATCAAGAGTTACGTTATCATTCTCACCGTTGTCAACATTGATGGCTGCCGTTATTGGCTCTCTGTATCTCTCTCATGCTCGAGCTTCCATTCGGCACCATCGCTGACTTTCCATGAAGGCTTGTAAGTAGCTATCGATCATCCATCTGTTTTCTTGCTCCTTTGCCACTCTGCTTCTATCCTCCTGTGATGCTGGCTGAACTTTGACTTCTTGGGGGCAGAGTGGGCAGTAGTGTCTTTGACTTCTGTGACCTCTGCAGTGGTGGTTTTATTCGCCAAGCCATACCCTTGGGGTCGTTGTGCTGTTGGGACATGCAGTAAAGCACTGGCATATAGATCTTGTGCATCGCTAGGTCATCCTTCATTTGATTGTATAAATAATCTGCCCAATCGGTCAACTGCATCTGAGCTAGTCAAACTAGCACGTTGGGCATGATGGACTGGTGATGGTTGTTTTGTTTCACTTGGATTAGGAGATGGACTACCCTTGTTGGCCTTACAAGTGTATGGTCTAGGATCTCATTGAAGATGATACATCCTTTGTTCTTTTTTGTGGTCATATGTGCCTAAGGGAAGCTCTCACTTTGTCATGCAACACACAAACTTGGGTGGTGGCATCGCACGTAAAGAGGAATTCACATAGTAATTCATATTAATGTGGCACTGAAGCTGGTCTGCCACAAGCTTGAGTCTGATGGAAAGTAGTCGCTAAATGTTGGGAGGGTGGAGGGCAGTGTAGGCGTGGTGCATTATGATAATATAGGGTGTAGTATTGACCTGATGTATGGGGATTGGATGGCACAACCACCAATCTGCCACAGCCAGTCTTCACCAAGTGTAGAATGTGCCAAGGATCGTACCACCTTGTATCCTCCATATGTTGGTATGATGGTCCTTTTATAGGTTGACCTTGAGGTGGGAGTGGCATTAACTTCTACTTCATGGGAGATTGGTAAACGTCTCACCCTCCCCTTGGAGCTCCTTATCCTAGACTTAGTCAAGCATCTTAATAGACATTGAGTGAGACATCTCAACAATAGAAGCAGAACGGAAGAAGGTGAGAGAGAGGGAGAGCCATAAGAGAGAGCCACACAAATTTTGGTGGGTACAGAACACCCTAATCTTCTATGTCATCTATATATATGTGTTTGAGTATTGTACATAATCGGGGTTAGCCACAGTGGTCTTTAACTCCCACAACCTCCCACTTAAAGGTCAATGTGCCTTTAAGGAAGAATAGCGAGTGAGCATACTATCCAATACCAATCAATACACGATAATACTCAAACCGTTGACTAGGTAGACTCTTCGTCACAGCATATTTGCAGGGTTATTATCTATATGAACCTTGACAAGCTCTATGCGCTTGTCATCAAGTACCTCCCTGATGAAATGGTACTTGTCCTCAATGTGTTTGTTCTCTGCATGAAAGACTAGATTTCGTCCTAGTTGAATAGCACTCATGGAATCACTATGCAATGTCAATACATCTGTATGAATCCTCAAGTCTCCTACTAACCGATCAAGCCATATAGCCTCCTTGCAACCCTCTGTGGCTGCAACATACTAGGCCTCTATGGTAGACAAAGCAATGCACTTTTGTGTGCAAAGGTGAACACATAACTAGAAGTGGATCTCCTGGAATCCACATGCCCTGCATAGTCTGAATCTATGTGTCCAAGTACATGCAGCTCTCCTTTGCCAAGGTAGATACACATCTCCTTGGTATCCTTCATGTACCTCATGATGCACTTAACTGCCTCCTAATGCCTCTTTCCTGAATTAGCCATGTATCGGCTAACAACTCCCACTGCAAATGCAATGTCCTGTCTAGTAGCTATCATAGAATACATAAGACTCCCAATCGGATGCATAAGGAACCTTGGCCATCATGGCCCTCTCCTCATCTGATTTGGGACTATCTACCTAATTCAGTTTCACATATGGAGGCAATGGAGTACTTATTTCCTTCCCCCCCATCCATATTGAAACATTGCAACACTTTTGTAGCATAGTTCTTATGTGAAAAGCCAAATGAGTTTCCTACTACGGTTACGTGTGACGCGCATACCAAGTATATGACCTGCAAATCCCAAATACTTCATGTCAAAGGCCTCATGCAACTTGGCCTTTAATGCATTTAACTCATAAATGTTCCTGCTATCCAATAGCATATCATCCACGTAAAGTGTCAGGAGTATCACGCTATTATCCTTAGTCGTTTTAGTGTAGAGGTGGTGATCAATCTCACTTCTTCTAAAACCTTGGGAACGAATGAAAGAATCAAACTTCTGATACCATTCTCTAAGCACTTGCTTAAGGCCATAGAGACTCTTTTTCAGCTTGCAAACCAAATGTTCTTTGCCCTTTTCTTTAAAGCTTTTCAGTTGTACTACATAAATTTCCTCATGCAGATCCCATGCAAGAAAGTTGTCTTGACATCCATCTGTATAAGCTCCATATCCTCTGCTGCCACCACAAGTTCGAGTACACATCTAAGTGTGGTCATCTTCACAACTGGAGAGAAGATCTCATCAAATTCCACACCCTTCTCTTGCTTGAATCCTTTAGCCAACCAAACGGCAGGCCTTGTACTTAGCACATCATCACTTGTGACCTTCATCTTGTAGACCCATTTACATGGCAATGCTTTCTTTCCATGTGGCAAAGAAACCAAGTCCCAAGTCTTTTTTTCATGAGTGAATTCATCTGTGATTGCATAGCATACTCCCACTTGCACTAATCCTCGTGCATCATAGCCTCCCTATAGCAAGAAGGCTCCCCATAATCAATAACCATCACATAGTTTGCCCTTGGACCAAATCTCTCAGGCGGTCTAGACACTCTAGCCGATCTTCTCAAAGGAATTTCAGCTTGCTGTCCCACCTACATATCAGTCACATTTGGCTCATAATTTCCACCAATAGATGATCCATCCTCTGCCTCGATTGTGTACCTATGGAAGTACCTGGGGGCACCATTTCCTGCACATTTGGTGCATGGACAGCTTGTTATCTATCAACATATGCAGGTGGATTCACATCTTGGTGTCTTATGCATCTTCTTATCATTAAGATCACATCATGGCTTTGTATGATCTTCTTTGGTTTTGGATTCTAAAGATGATAGCCCATCTCTCCACTTTCACCATAACCCAAAAAAATGCATTTCCTAGACTTATGATTTAGCTTCTTTCAAAGCATGTTGGTTCATAGATGGAGCAATAAAGCACAATGAATAAAACTTTATTCATGAGTGGTTACATATATAGGCAACTGCCTCCATGTTGGTAAATCCCAGATCCACAATTATCTCCATGATTATCTCAATCAGTCACCTCCTATGATCACTCCAAATCCACACACCAACCTGACATACCTAACTGCCAAGTCACTAGAACCTTCTAGCACACCTACACTCACACACTCCTTGCATAGGACTCAAAGCCCATAGGCACACACACACACATACATCAATTTGCCCTTCATTCCCCCCCACAAATTGATGACCTCATCCCTCAACAGTAGTACATGGGATGCTCCATGGATTGCCCACCATCATGTGACAACACACATGGCCCCAAACTGTGACTCACTTTAGGACTCTGGTTTACAACTGGGAGATAGACAATGACTATGTATGAAAAGCCCCATGAGTCCAACAAGGAACAAATCTCAAACAAAAGACTAACAATCATTTAAGGATGGACTATTCATGGCAGAGAACCATTATTGACCTCACACACACATAACTTAGAAAACATATGGGTCCTCACCCTTGTCAGAATTGACTTGGGTGTTGTAAAAGTAGTGAGAGCTTTAACATCCTCTAGTTCTTCTTCTTCTTCTATCTTTGCTTCTTGAACAAGGTTAGCTGAACATCTCTTCTTTGCATAACATTCTTTTTCAAAGTGTCCGGGTTTTCCACAAAAGTTGCACTTCATCTTGCTCTTTTCCTTGAAGTTGCTTTTGGCCAAATATGCCCCATGTTTTTTGTAGTCCTTGTTTGATCTTCCTTTCCTCTTCCAAGAGGGATGCTTCAATTTCCACAAGACTAATCTCTGGTATATTGGTGAGTGTGGTGAGAATAGTGCCATATTCTTCAGTTAGACTTCTAAGTAAGATGGCAATTATAATATCTTCATCAAGATTAAACTTAATGCCAGATAATTGTGTCAATATGCTCTTCATTGAATTTAGATGTGAAGAGATGGATTCTCCTCTATCCAATTTTAAATCAAAGAACTTGATGAGTAAGCTAAACTTAGAACATCTCCCCTATGCTCTAAAAACATGCTCAAGATGAGTCAATGCAGCATGAGCAGTCTCACATCCATTAATGTGGTGTGGATAAAAGAATCACTCAATCCAAGAGCAATTATGGCTAGTGCTTTTTCATCTTTAGGAAGCCATGAAGCTTCTCCTTCCCTAGTTGTAGGTTTAGTTTCTTTTCCATTAGCCACCTTCCATATTCCCTTTTTCATGAGGATAAATTTTAGTTTGGTCTGCCAAGTGTGAAACCCCTCTCCCTTAAACTTATCTATCTTGAGTTTGGAGGCCATTTGGGAAGGTCTTACCAATTTAATGGCAGTGTCTAATTCTTGTACAAAAGATCAATTTTTTTGAACAAAGAAATCACCTTCACCATATAGATGCAAATTGCTAGATAAGAATTCATAAAATCCTAGTTGTTTGGCATATGCATAACCAATTGGCTTCTCCCACAACCTCTTAACTGGGGTCTTCTACTTTGTCCTTGTAGTAGTCTTCTTAGCATTTGAAGAACATTGAGAACTTGGCATGTTGTTAAAAAATCACAATCAACTGAACTTCAAAGAACATTCTCAGAACTTAAAAGGCAATCTCTGAATCTCTGATTTGTACTTTAACTCCTCAAGCATCACCTTAGCATTTAGTGTAGCATCAACCTTCAAAAATGGTCTAGAAATGCTTGCAGAGAATAGAGGAACGTTGAAGGATTGATACCTCACTCCACATAGCATCAAGTAGGGGGCATTTGCTATGTAATCAAAGGTACCTATCTAGAGAAGGCTCAGTAGAAGTCTCAGATGAAATGACTTGTCACAACACCCGGGGCAGTAGCATCTTCTTCAACTATGAAAGCCATGTCTTCTCAAAACTCGACTGGTTTTTCTTCAGTTTCTCCTCGAGCTCTTGACAATTTGCCCTCAGATTTCACCAGCAGGTAGCCCATAGGGTTGCCTAAGTACTCCTTAGATCATTTTGGGAATGGTGGCTCCAACAAGCTGAATTGACAGAAATGGCGCGGGATGAAGCGTGAAGCAGCATAAGCTGTAGAAGCTTTATTTTTTCAAATCCTCCTAGGTGGAAGTGCACCCTAACTAGGGGAAACTACATCTAAAAGGGTAGGAGCAATAGTGGCTTGTAGGTGGGGAATAGGCTTAAGGCATTTCATGGAAGGAAGGTGGAAGAAAACTCCATTTAGGGAAGAAGAGGGAATCTTTAAAGAATCTCATGGATTCTCTTCCTAGGCACTAGGATTCTCAGCAAGCTCTGATACCACATGTTGATTCATAGATGGAGCAATGAAGCACAATGAACAAAACTTTATTATGAGTGGTTACATATATAGGCAACTGCCTCCATATTGGTAGGTCCCAGATCCACAATTATCTCCATGATTATGTCAATCAGTCACCTCCTATGATCACTCCAAATCGACACACCAACCTGACATACCTAACTGCCAAGTCACTAGAACCTTCTAGCACACCTACACTCACACACTCCTTGCATAGGACTCCAAGCCCATAGACACACACACACACATACATCAACTTTTCCTTCAAAGCTCTTTTGGGACATGTGCATATGCCTCACACCCAAATTTTTAAGCTATAGCATAAGCCCACACTTTCCTAGTTGCATCATCAATGAATGTCACATAGTATTCAGCCCCGCCTAATGACCGTGTAGGCATGGGACCACATACGTCTGAATGCACCAAATCAAGCCTTTCAAGCTCTTTCTTTCCCCTTCTTTTATGGGCTGATTTAGTTTGCTTCCCATAGAGACAATGCTCACAAAATTCAAAGTCAGAAAAACTCAAATGCAGTACATAACCCAAATAGCATAAAAGTTTCATTCCATTCTGGCTCATGTGACCCAACCTACAATGCCACAAAGAAGTGCTTGGCTGCTCAATTATTTTAACAACATGATCAGATACCCCTGATACATGTAAGGGATACAAAGTCCCACACTTGGCACCCCTGGCCAAAACCATAGAGCCCTTCTAAATTTTCCAACTCTGAAAGCCAAAAGTGTTTTGAAAACCAGCATCATCTAGCTGACCCGCTAAAATGAGACTCTTGGTCAACTTAGGCACATGTCTCACATTTTCCAAAATAAATGCAGACCCATTTGCAAAAGAAAACTTTATGTGACTTGCTCCCACTATGTCGCATGCATAGTTATTTCCAAGATGCACACATGCTCACAAAATTCAAAGTGAGAAAAACTCAAATGCAGTACATAACCCAAATAGCATAAGAGTTTCATTCCATTTTGGCTCATGTGACCCAACCTATAATGCCACAAAGAAGTACTTGGCTGCTCAATTATTTTAACAACATGATTAGACACCCCTGATACATGTAAGGGATACAAAGTCTCGCACTTGGCACCCCTAGCCAAAACCATAGTGCCCTTCTAAATTTTCCAACTTTGAAAGCCAAAAGTGTTTTGAAAACTAGCATCATCTAGCTGACCCACTAAAATGAGACTCTTGGTCAGCTTAGGCACATGTCTTCACATTTTCCAAAATAAATGCAGACCCATTTGCAAAAGAAAACTTTATGTAACTTACTCCCACTATGTCGCATGCATAGTTATTTCCAAGATGCACACAACCTGTCTTTCCACTGTCATAGGTGGAGAACCACTCCCTATGGGGAAGAAGATGGAATGAAGCACTAGAATCCAAAATCCAATCCTGGGAATATGCATCATTTGAAGTGGTAAGCAAGTTTGCAGGTAGACTAGTCATGAAAAGAATGTCATTGTCACTATTAGCAGTGTGTCAACTGAATTAATCTCCTCGATCACACCATCGGAGTGCAAATGATAAGTAACACAAAAGTTTTAGGACCTCTTGAGTCCAGCGAAACTGATAGATTTACGAATGGTTGCTTCAAACTCGAGTTCCAACACACTAGCAAAAACATGTTGAAGTGGAGATAGTGAGTCAGAAATCCAACAAAATGATGTCAAATTCAAGAATGAAGGTGTTTTCAAACTCTTGAATTGCAATGGACACCAAAAGAAGGCAATGATTGCCTCTACAGGTCATTTCGGACTCTTAGTAGTAGCTGAAAGGAACAGGGGAATCATCAAAAAATATCTTTTTTGCTCCAAAACCACTTAGAGAACTTTCCAAAGGTTTCTGCACACTAGGATGTAGGTAAAGTCACCCAATAGAGGGTCTCCTTTCTCCCACAAAGCTGCACCTAGTAGACTTTAGGATCCAGCCTCACATCAGCTAGAACACCCATGCTCTGATACCAGTTGAGAGGTCTCAACAATGGAAGCGAAACCAAAGAATACGAGAGCCATAAGGGAGAGCCACACAAGCTTTGGTGGGTGCAAAACACCCTAATCTTCTATGTCATCCATATATAGAAGTGTTTAAGTATTGTACATAACTAGGGTTAAGTCATAGTGGCCTTTAACCCCCACACCGAGGGAGTCTTTTGGGTTCCTGACTGGGTGGTGTATGGAGACTCAATTTTATATCAAGGCCCTGAATGTCTTCATCTACTTGCTTAAAAGAAAAATGGTAACCTTGTTATCAATGAATCTATAGAGGAGGATGAATGAGAGGGCATAAAGGGTCTCTAAAGAGCATGATTAAAGGTAAGATAGCAATTTGGGAGGTATGTGTGGGCAATGTGAATTTTGGTAGAGTTTCAACAATTTTACTATGGAATTTCAAGGGGGGTAGAGCTACTTATATAGATTTTTATGTCCCCCCAACATGTGGGATAGCCAGGTCGATGTCATAGGCATCTATCCCTCTAAGTCGGGGGGATAGGTGTTGGGGAGGATAGCAGATTGATGCCACATGGCTGAGGGGATAATTGATTAAGGTGTTGGGCAAAGAGATAGCCTTGGATGTCTCCAGGTCGAAGGGATAGCCGATTATCCCTCAGATTTGAGGGTGTGGGAGTCTAAGCCACTAGGTTAGGGGGTTCAGGAGCGAAGCTTCCAGTTGAGAGGGTAGCAAGCTATCCCCCTGGGTTGTTTGTTTGGGGATGTTGTGGATTTTTTTGGACTCCTTTGGCCCTCTTGAAATTTATGCACCTGTTCTTGGGTGGACACTAAAAGCAAGCACTAGCTGCCTCTACAAGTCAATACGGAGTCTCTGTCATCGAACGGAATAGGGAAAAGCTCAAAAAATGACTTTTTCTTTGAAAACACTTAATAGGCTCTCAAAACCACTTCGCAAAACCAAAGTGACTTTTCCAAAGGTTCCTCCAAGATCTTTGCACACTCGAATGCAAGTAAAGTCACCCACAAAGCTTCCCACAGAGCTTCTCCTTCCTCCCACAGAGCTGCTGAGCTTCTAGGCATTCATGCATGCTCAGCTAGATCACCCGGGCTCTGATACCAGTTGAGAGTGCTCTCAACGAAAGCAAGAACGGATTAGGGAGAGAGAGAAACAGAGAGCCACACAAGTTTTGGTGGGTGCAGAACACCCTAATCTTCTTTTTCATTCATTTATATATGTGTTTGAGTATTGTACATAACCGGGGTAAAGGCACACTGACCTTTAACCCCCATAGTTATCCATGTCACAATTAATTCAAACAAATTCACAATTAATAATGTTATGACTAGTGAACATCTGATCCAATGCCATTTTGTTGTTTAAGTCAATGTAGCAGTTGTTGGGGTGTGTAATTTTGTCACTAGATAAGATGTATTTTCAAATGTGATCACACATATTTTGCTTCGTAAGTGTTTGTGTTGAAAAACTATATACATATATCTTTATGTGTGTGTGTGTGTGTGTGTGTGTACATAGACACACACACACACACACACACACACACACACACACACACACACACACACATATACACACACAGATTTATACACACATATATATGCATATGCATATGTGCGCACACACACACACACAAATATATACACATATATATGCATACGCGCACACACACACATGTATATATACACATACATACATACATACATACATACATACATACATACATACACATTTATATATATATATATATAAAATACTCTCATTTAATACTGGATATGTTTTCTAAATATATTTTCAACCATCTACTTCTATATATTTAACTATTTAAATATTTATCTATATAAAGAAAGCAACCATAGCAAATTAAGTAGTAGACATGAATATAACTATATATATAAGGTAATATCAATCACTTAGTATACTTAGGCTGACTATCAAAGTCTCAAAATCCTACCTCTGGGAAAATCCTATATACTTAGGAGATGAAAAAATACAACTATATTGATATACATATATCTATCTATCTATCTATCGATCTATCTATCTATACATACATACATACATACATACATACATACATATATACATGTATGTATATGTATATATACATCCATTAATCTATATATAATCAACAAAATCTATAGTTATAAATTTCTTTATTTAAACTTTTAACTCAAACGAGAGACCAAAAATTGTAACTAAAGAAATGATCATATTAAATATATATATACCCATTTATTATTTTTTAAACAACTTAAATGCATACAGTAATCTTAGCCCAAAACTCTACTTAACTAATCACTCTTCATCTATATAAAAGAGTACACCTTAGAGAGCTAGGGGGAAATGAAGATGAAATAAACAAGGCTAGTTGGGCATAACATACCTGTCCGTGAGGAAAAAACACATAGACAGAAGAAGCAATTGGTGTCACAAAACTTCGTGAAGCAAGAAAAAACTCAAAGCAACCAAATCAAAACTACAAGATCGCCTTAATATGCCACAGAGAGACTTCTACAACTGACTCTCCCGATGACAACATAGGTAATGAGTATGAACCATCGATCAGCAAAGGTCACTAGGAGTTGAAGCAAGAACATCTTCTAGGAAGGATTATACTCCATGAGGTGCTTAAGGAAGAGAACACGTGCTCGAAGGTAGGCTTCAAAAAGGACCGTTTGTGAAATTCACCTCGAGGACTAATAAAAGGGCCGACAATCGATGTTGACGGTCGAGCATTACCACTAGTAATCGATAAAGAGAACTCTACTAGATGTGCTTGCCTAGGGGAAAATGACCAATTGCCGAGAGACATAGTTTCCACCACCTTTGATGGTACCGACGCCAACCAAAGAGCTTGCTACTAGCCGTTAAATGAGGCTAGTCTAGAGAGAAACAACCGCTAGTGCACATCTAACACTACAGCAACAACAAACAGCTGACGGTCCATGTCACAGCAAGGTAAGTTAGCAGCACTTCAACCACATGGTCCAACAACAGTGAATTGAGGTAAGAACAACAAGGGCCACCAACTTGCCACCCTTCCAATCCTAAGCAAGGAGGAACACCTCAGAATAGAAGAAGCAAAAGCTCCATGAGAAAGGAGATGCCCCACGAGAGCATAATGATTCAATGGAGCAGCAAACATAGACCACCTTGGGCCAATGTAGGAAGGCAACGTAGCCACTAAAAATTAATCAGAGCTCGACTGACAAATCATTGCCAGTCTTTCCACCTCTGGCTTCTAATTTGGGTGAAGTGGATGTGCCCTTTGATTTTTTTCAGTCATAGTGTCAGACTTTGCTGAGGGCCTCCAACTTCTTTTTCATTGCATACTTGTCGCTAACAACCGGCAGACCAAAGGTGGCACATACTATGTCTTGATTGAGGTGGTAGTAGTGGGGAGTGCCCATTGCATCTCACAAGATGCCCACATTGGTATTGCTATTGTACGCCTAGAGGAACTCTCCCAAGAGCCTCATGTCTAAGTGGCATGGAAGGCGGTTTGCCACTCTGCTCAGTCTTGCAACTCTTAGTGCTTCTTGCACCTCTAGCTCCTTTAGTGCCACATAATCTACTACTCTATGGTCATGGAGGGTGTAATCATGACCCTCATATGCGAAGCGCGAGTGAATGGTAGATGCATCAAATTCTTGGAGCTAGGCTTCCCCAAGTGGTGCGTGCTTTGAGCATAGGAGGGGCCGGTGGCTTGCAGAATTGGAGGTTAGGGGTGGAATCCCACAGCTCCATCTCAAATTCAAAGAATTTTTTTCCCAGATCCATGGGGAAGAGTGAGGGTAATTGAGTGATGAGGGAATCGGTGGAAGAGGAAAAGTTGGAGGACATAAATAGACTGTGCTAGATGGCTATGGAAGAGGGCATGGGATTGTAAGAATTCTGATGAAAAAATTTTGGTAGAGTCTGGAGGAAACTACTATGGCAATGACCTATTAGGATAGGGCTCCTTTATATAGAGTTTTGTATCCCCATGATCTATGGGATCTTCAGATATGGTGACGATTGGCAGGATACGTGGATGGCAACGGTCGGTGGAATATGATGATGGTCGTGACCGATGTGATATGGGGATGGCGAGATAGTCAGAATGATCTTTGGATGGCAACGGTTGGCATGATACAGTTACAACAGCAGTCAATGGGATACGATTACGACATCAACCGACATGGTCTTTCGATGGCAACGGTCGGCGAGATAGCACTATAGCAACGACCAACGGGATACTATTTGAGAACAGTAGGGAAAGGGAAAGAGGGGAAAAGTGTGGAGGAGTGGGAAGGTGAGAGGGAGAGATATGAACGGGTGGGGTGTTGCAATAGCAAGAAGGATTCAACAAATGAAGCAAAATAGAGTACTTTATTCATGAGAGCTATGCCCAATATACAGGCACAAGTTACATCTAGGAGTGACCTCATACGTGAGCTCAGTAGAGCATCTAGATCCACAAATCACTCCACTGATTTCTCAATCAATCCCATGAATCTATCAATCACACTAGAACCTTCTACTCTAGCACACCTACATTCACACACTCCTAGCATAGGACTCCTAGCCCATAGGCACACACCCATAGATCAATTTGTCCTTCATTCCCCCCCACAAATTTATGACCTCTTCCCTCAGCAGTAGTACATGGGATGCTCCATGGCTTGCCCACCATCATGTGGCAACACACATGGCCCCAACCTGTGACTTACTCCTATGACTCTTGGTTTACAATTGGGAGATAGACAATGACTATGTATGGAAATCCTTATGAGTCTAACAAGCTGAAATCTCAAACAAAAGACTAACAATCATTTAAGGATGGACTATCCATGGCAGAGAACCATTACTGACCTCACACACAAACAACTTAGAAAACATATGGGTCATCACCCTTGTCAAAATTGACTTGGGTGGTGAAAGCAGTGAGAGCTTAACATCCTCTGGTTCTTCTTTTTCTTCTATCTCTGCTTCTTCCACAAGGTTTGCTGAACATTTCTTCGTTGCATAGCATTCTTTCTCAAAATGTCCAGGTTTTCCACAAAAGTAGCACTTCATCTTGCTCTTACCCTTGAAGTTGCTTTTGGCCAAATATGCCCCATGTTCTTTGTAGTCATTCCTCTGTTCGATTTTCCTTTCCTCTTCCAAGAGGGATGCCTCGATTTCCACCAAATGAATCTCTGGTATATTGGTGAGAGTAGTGACAATAGTGCCATATTTCTCAGTTAGGCTTTTGACTAAGCTAGCAATTACAATGTCTTCATCAAGTTTAAACTTGATGCCAGATAACTGAGTCAGTATGCTCTTCATGGAGTTTAAATGTGAAGAGATGGATTCTCCTCTATCCAATTTTAGATCAAAGAATTTGATGAGCAAGCTAAACTTGGAACACCTCCCCTATGCTCCAAAGACAAGCTCAAGATGAGTCCATGCAGGATGAGCAGTCTCACAACCATCAATGTGGTGGATAAAAGAATCACTCAATCCAAGAGCAATTATGGCTAGTGCTTTTCCATCCTTAGGGAGACATAAAGCTTCTCCTTCCCTAGTGGTTGGTTTCTTTTCTTTTCCATTAGCCACATTCCAGATCCCCTTTTTCATGAGAATAAATTTCAGTTTGGTCTGTGAAAACCCTCTCCCTCAAACTTATCTATCTTGATTTTGGAGGCCATAGGGAAGGTCTTACCACTGATGTGGTAGTGTCTAATCCCTTTACAAAAATTAAGTCTTTCTGAACAAAGATATCACCTTCTCCATATAAATGCGAATTGCTAGATAAAAATTCAAAATGCCTATGAGTCCTATGCTAGGAGTGTGTGAGTGTAGGTGTGCTAGAGTAGCTCACATATGAGGTCACTCCTGGATGTAACTTGTGCCTATATATTGGGCATAGATCTCATGAATAAAGTACTCTATTTTGCTTCATTTGATGAATCCTTCTTGATACTCCAACATGTGGTATCAGAGCTTGGTTCACCCTCCTTGAGACCTCCTTGAGTGCCATGTCATCATCTTCTTCACAATGAAGGATTTCTCCCCTCTTCCCATGAAATTTTCTTAAGCTTGTTCTCCTTCATCTCTAAGCCATTTCCTATGCCCTTTGAGGTCAAGCATCTCCATGATGGGGCAAATCCCTGGCTAGGAGGAATTACAGAATAGAAGCTTCCACAGCCCGTGCCAACACTATCCACAATCCATGCCACTTCGAGCAATGCGACCTGTTGGAGTTAAAACTTACAAAACCCTCTTAGGTGAGGCTGGGTGACCTTATGAGCCAATCGCTGATGAAGTTTGAAGGCAAATGATAAAGTAACTAAGGCGTATTAATGAAAAAACCAATAAGCATTGGAGCTTCTGGCTATGGCAACCTAACGTGACTTTTTGCTCAAGCTTGGTACTGGGTATTCTCCATCAGTAGATATTTCATTGCGCATCAAATGCCCTCAAAGAGATGCTCTCATCTAGTTGAATTTAATCCTCCAAGGTTGCTCTGTTTTGCAAGCATTTTTTACAGTTCTTGAAGTTTGATGCTAAAGTAAATGCTAAAGTTGATGCTTGAGGTATGAAGTGGGGCTAAACTATAGTTCAAAGAATTCTCTTTCAGTTTGAACGTCAGTTGGCATTGATATCTTGTCAAAATGCCAAGTTCTCAATGCTCTTCCAATGCTAAAGCACTTGAAGAAGACTACAAGAAGGACAAAGTACAAGGTAAAGAAGACCCCAGTTAAGAGGATTTGGGAGAAGCCAACTGGTCATGCATATGCCGGGGCACATTGCGTTATGACTAGTCATTGCAGAATGGTCCTTTGTCGTAGGGGAAGCGGGTTCTTGTGTGATCACCTTCGACACAAACTTTTGCTCTTGTGCATAGGATGGCAACGTCATAGATGGTACGATTGCAATTACCCTCAAGGATTGGCCTTTGGATTTGGAGGGAGGTTCTTGTGTAACACCCCGCATTTTAGGGGTCAATTCTTGTGTTGCTCCTTCATTGCGTTTGGCGACTTTTGTGGTGAGTTGGACGATTCGTGGTAATAGAGCACGTTCAAGATTCTGCGGCTAGACTGCTGCGGTCAGTTTGTCGGTAGGTTCTTGTGGTTCTTCATCTCGGATTGACATAGGTTCTTGTGTTGCTACCTTCGGGACCTTCGCTGTTTGTACATTAAACTTCGGCACCCAGACAGCTTGCTTGCCTCAATCTTCCAAGGTCTTGGTGGGGACGCAGCTTTTGGGGGGATGCTGTGGTTGAGGAGGTGATAGATTGAAGCGACGGTGAGGTTTAGGGGTACCTGTAGCTTTTTCCATAACTCGTGGGAGAGGAATTTGTGGCTCACTCTCGGATCCATGAGTGCTTTGATGCACATGTGTAGGCCCTACAATTGAACAAGCAACCTAGCTGGTTCTACTGTTAGCTCATCCATTATTTCCTAATGTTCAAGCATTGCCTTAAGTAGTGTCATCATTTGCCTATGCTGTGTTACGTGCTCTGGCTTCTTCTATGTCCTGGCATTTCATCCTGGCTACCTCGGCCTTGAGTTCTTTTTCTCTAAGGATAGCTTGAATGGTAGATAGTGTGAGTGGTCTATGGTATCTTTTTAATTTGCTCTTGTTAAGGTAGCCATCCATTTATGTTCCATCAAGAGTGGCTATTCGACAAGGCCCTTGTGGAGTGATCTCAACCATGCGATAGGGACCCATACCTCAATACTTAAGCTTGCGCTTGGTATTACGAATGATGTAGAGGAGTGCCGAATCTCCCTCTGCTAGGTCTTTGTTCTTGAGGTTGCCGTCGAAACAATTTTTGCGTCAAGCCTTCTCCACCCAACGAGAGTAGGTTGCGCATAACCTTGTCTCTTCTAGCCTTTCAAGGTGCTCTAGCTGCTCTACCAATGCATTCTCTATAAGCCTTTCCTTAACGATAAGATGGAGGCTAGGTACTACATACTCCATTGGCATCACTGCCTCCACCTCGAACTAGACTGAAGGGGGTACAGTGCATGGCAACCTTGTAGGATGTTCTATAGGCCCATAACGCTACTATGAGCTTATGCTCCCAGTCAGTACAACTAGCCTCTACTATACAAGTTATGATCTTACAACAAGTTTTATTGGAGCTCTCAGCCAAGCCATATTCCCTAGGGTAGTATGGTGTTGACTTCCTATGTATGATCATAAATTCACTAGTTAGGATTGCTATCATTTCATTGAGGAAATGAGTTCCTCAGTCACTGACTAACTCTAAGGGACATCCAGACCGCGTGATAACTTGTTCATATAAGAATTTGGAAGTGGATCTCACATCTACCTTCACGGTGGCTCTCCCTTCTACTCACTTGGTGAAAAAATCTGTGGCCAAGATGATGTATTTGCTAGCTCGGGTTCCTATAGTTGCTAGACTTATGGGCCCAATAAAATTGATGCCCCATTTCTGGAAGGGTTGATCGGTTAAGATTCCAGTTGGGGGCATCATGTCCACCTTGTGTGGGATTTGGACATGCTAGCATGGGTCGCACTGCTTGACGAATTCAGTTGTGTCTTTGAAGAGAGTTGGCCACCAAAGGCCATCTTGGAGCACCTTACATGCTGTAACATTAGCGAAAAAATGACCTCTTGCAATTCTCGAGTGGGCTTCCTTGAGCACGTCAATGTATTCGTGCTCGCACACACATCTTCATAGGATACCATCCTTGCCCATGCAGTATAGTTGGCCTGCAATTACGGTGCTACATCCTTAATGAGTTTGTGGGCTCTATCTTTCTTAAGGGGCCAAGGGGTAGGCCGTTGGCAAGGTAGTGACCAATCTCGATGGCCCATTCGGGTATGATGTTGAGGAAGAAGAGCGAAGCATCAGGAAGGTCATCTTCAACTCCCATCCAGGCTTCCCATTTGGGATTCTCGACAGGTGGTTAGCTAGGACATGAGTTTTCCCCTTATGGATAGCGACTGTGAAGTCAAACTCTAAGAGGATTAGCATCCACTTGGTGATGCATCCTGTCATGCATGTCTTGTTGACCAAGTATAACAATGCTTGGTGGTCCACGAAGAAGATGAACTTGTTAGCTAACAAGTAGTGTCTGAACTTCTTAACTACATAGACCAGGGCCACAGACCTTCTCTCTCGGTTGTTGTGTAGTTCACCTCAGCCTCATTTAGTTGGCGACTCGTAAAGTACACTGAGTAGTCTAGGTTATGCTCCCCTGGTTTGGGCTAGCACACACCCAATAGCAAATTTGGAAGCATCGATATGGACTGGGATTATTAGATTCCAGTTGGGGGCTCTCAACACTGGTGTGGTGGCTAGGGCTAGTTTGAGGGTTTTGAAGGATTTTTGACAGAGTCCTCGGTCCACTCAAAGGATACTAGCAGTTTGTATAATGGGCAGGCTATGTTTGCGTAGAACAAGATGAACCTTCTATAGTAGCCCTTGTGGCCAGTAAATCGTTGGAATCCCTTGGTGTTGGTGGGGGGTGGCAATTCCAAGATGAGTTTGATTTTGTTGTGGTCTGTAGAGATTCCATTCTGGGACACTATGTGGTCGAGAATTACACCATGTTTGACCTAGAATTGGCACTTAAGAGGGTTCTGGAATATGTGGTGTAAGCAACACTTCTCCAAGACAAGTTTGAGGCATTTCAGGTGATCATCCCATGTCGAGTTCACACATATGTCATCCAAGAAGACTTCCACAATGTCTCTCAGGTACTCTTTGAATATAGTGATCATCATCTATTGGAAGGTGGCAGGTGCATTGGTCAACCCGAATATCATTACTCTAGCCACATACACACCCCACTCGATTGCGAAGGTTACTTTATGTTGATCTTGAGGGGCGATAGACACTTGATTGTAACCAGAAAATCCGTTTAGGAAGCTATAGGCTTCCTTTCTAGCTACCCTTTCCAGGACATGTTTCGTGAATGGCAAGGGGTAGTGGTCATGTCTAGTGGCAATGTTAACCTTTTTCAAATCCATGCATACTCTAATTTTTCCATTTTTCTTTAGGACTATCATGTTGGGTGACACCCAGTCTGTATGCTCAATCTCATAGATGAATCTTGCATCTGTGAGTTTCTAGATTTCCTCCCTCACTATGAGTGCATACTTGGGATTCATAGGGTAGGAGTGTTGACATATCATCTACCATGGGGATCGTGTGCTACACTACTTGGCAGGCACCCCTTTCATATCGATGTGTTTCCAGGCCATGCAATCCTTATATTCTCATAGGAGAGCTATTAAAGTGTTCTTCTCATTGGGGTTGAGATCGTCAAGGTGACGACTACAGGTTGGGCATCCTGCCCTTTTGAAGCTAGGCTTACCTCCTTGACTGGGGCTAGCCCATCGTATCATTGGAAGCACCCATCTTCTCGAGATCTCTTGGCCTGTTGGTATCAAATCTTGTGATTCTCGATCATGTAGGCCTTGTAGTGGGCTGGTACCTGTCATAGATCTTCCTTTTCTTCAACCTCCTCCTCTATTTCTGTAGGAGAAGTGGTCCTTTTGGCCTTAGCTAAGCTTTTGGATAAAGGGAGTTTCGGACCTGAAGAGGGCTCTTTCATTGCACTTATAAAGCCAACGAGGGAGGTTATCTTACTCACCCTGGCTCCCCAATTGGAAGAGAACTGGTGGTGGGCAGGTGTGGCACCTACGAATGATAGCCAGTGGAGATCTGATTTGACCCTTACTATTCTTTTGCTCACCTCTCAGTGTTTGAGCATGTTAAAAATTCTAAGGGGAACCACTGGGGTCAGACCCTCGAGCTCGAGGGTAGTGATCTGGAGCCCTATTCTCTCTAGGATATCAATGTTGGCTAAGTTGTGCATCCAGTTCTAAGAGAATTTTGGCTTGGGAAGAGGTGCATACTAGAATTCATCAGACTCCTTTTCATCCTCTTCCCTTTCACAATGTTGGAATAGCTTCAGGGATGTGGTCCGGGCGGTTGTGTCAAATTCCACGGCAAAAAGGTGTCCTGACAATGGGTGGGCCTTGTAGGTGTGCAAGTCCACTCGCATGATTTGTTCCTCATGATGTAAATAGATGTTATCAGTACGCTAGTCGTGTATGAGCCCAGACATTTGTAAGAAGGGTCTACCTAGGATAGCCTCATATTCCGACTACCAAGTGAAGTCCATGACTACGAACTTGATGGGGTACATGAATCCGAACACTTTAATGTTAATGCCCATAAGGACTCCCAAGGGTTCTACAATTCCGCCATCACCAACTTCACTACCAAATGGGTTTGCTCGAGTGCAGGTTTTTCCCACTTTACCTGGCATTCCTTAGTACGGACACTCACTCCTTCCCCCCCATCTAGGATGGCATCAACCTTTTGGTGTTGATAGATTATGGGGATCGTGGCATTCATATCATCACCCTCGAAGTATTGGCCTAGCTTATTGATGGGAACCTTGGGTAAGTTCTACCCCTTCTCTAGCAATGATTGGTTGGCCCTGGCAGGGCCTGGGGACATGAATGATCTGTTCATCCAGTTGGGAGGTCACGCCAAAGGATGGGATTCCCTCTTAGCAGGGAGGT
The DNA here is from genome assembly GCF_047967505.1 of Dipteris shenzhenensis. NCBI lineage: Eukaryota > Viridiplantae > Streptophyta > Polypodiopsida > Gleicheniales > Dipteridaceae > Dipteris > Dipteris shenzhenensis. The sequence goes on from NC_141612.1 coordinate 35,064,498, forward strand.
GATCGAAATTTTTACCTCGATCGATAGGAAGGCAGCCAACCCAGCACTATCGTAGAGTTCTTGTGAAGACTCTCCTTCCATGGATAACAGGTCCTCAAAACTATAAAGGTCTCCTTCTTCCCATAGGTTTGGCAATACTGGGTCTTCTTAGAACATTTTCTGCATTAGATCTAGAGCTTCTGACTGATCGAAGCTGAAACGTTCCTCCTCTTCCACCTTTTTCAACACCTTGACTACTTTTGCCCCTCGGTGGCCCGTTAGGTGGGCTAGATGAATAGTATCTGACCCTTGCTTGCCTTGAGTGTATGCTTGAACTTTTCTTGGTAGTTCCATACCAAGTTCTGAGCCTCTATTATGTATTGCTTCTCTAGGACCGAGTCAGGATAGGTTTCCTTATAGGAGAGCAAGGGTGCCAAGCCTTGGGTCTACTTGGGTCTACACTGGCTTGTTTACCTCTGAGCTCAGACAACCACCTTGGGTGGAAGCACGTTTGGAGGTAGAGGAGGTGGCGAGGGTGGCTGTCTCCTCATTGAAACCATCCTGGATGAGCACCTGGTCAGACCCATCACCTACCCTTATGGCCTTCTTGGACCAGGTCCACAAATGTTGAGGGATCTCAGGGCCTTGCAATAGGGGCCCTTTATCTTTCCTTGTCAGTTTCCTCATTGCCTTACCTAATGCTTTGGTTTATATCCTTGTGATGCCTTTTAAGGGTACTGCGGCCATCTGGCCTTGTTTGATACTAGGCAAGTTAAGACTAGTGCTCTTAGGCAGGGTGACTGGGGCTGTCGGTGGGATAGTCCTTGAACAGATGCTCAATTCCACACCCCACACACAAGGGTGTGGGGTTGGTCATGGGCGGGAGTGGCGGGGGTAAGATCCCTATAGGGGCAGTCCTTCAAGAAATGCAGCCCTTGACACTTGAAGCATGACACTGAAGGGTTTGAAGTACCTCTATAGGGGCATTCACTTGCCCTGTGGGGACCCTGGCAGGTATAGCATTGGATTGGGGGCCTTCAGGAAATAGCGTTTAGGTCTCTAGTGCTTGACTTCACGGAAGCAGTCTGGAACATGAGGACTTGCTGATCCTCTATCCGTCTCCTCCTAGTCATTGGGCACTTCCTCTACCAATACTTGATTGACCAAAGCTGTACGAGGTAGTGGAGGTTGAGGGCCCAGTATGGGTGGTGGTAACGGAGTTGTTGTATTGGCTTGAACTAGCTAAAGGGCCACCTTGTGTATTCAAAGGATTAGGCGGGGCCGTTAGGGCTAATGGGGGTCTCATTTGATACATGGGTTGGGGAAGGGACCTCGAAAATCGACATTGGGAGGTATCATGGTTTCCCCACCTATGGCAGTGTGCATAGTAGAGTGTCGGCCTTGCCCTCAGGCATGGACTCTCTCCATGGAAACAAGTGAGGGTTTCTTGGTGCCTCCTTAGAGGTTCCTGACCTCCACTATTGGCCTAGCTAATTTATCAAATTGGAGGCTAGCTCACTCATATCCAAGCCCTGGGCTCCTTGGTCTCCTTCTTAATCGTTTCCACATTGGAAGACCTAATTAATGAAGCTATTTCTGAGGGATTCAAGGTTTTATCCGCATTAGCCTTGTCCATCATATTGTCACTTATGCAGATGGCTACCTTGCTGCATAGATTGAAGGAGGTAGGATTCATCACCATTAGGTGGTTGTGTAGCTTTGGGTCTGCCAATCTGACGAGGAAGCGGGGCAACAGTCATTCATAAGAGAAACACACAAGATTGCGGCATCATTGCTAGCTTTGAGGGAGCCAATGGAGCCATGGATGATTATTTGGCATAATCCAAGATATTATTAAGCTTTACTTTCGACGCTTCTTTGTGTTTGTTTTGGATGTCAAGTGGTTTAAGGACGTGGTGGAAAGAGGCCCTAATGAAACAATCAAACGCCATGCAAGTGGCCTTGTAACTATTGACTCCACAAAGTTTTGGCAAAGCAAGAAGGACACACTAGTACTACCGCAACAATGTGAATAGGTATTGTACACATATATAGAAATACTCACTTTTAAATATTTGATACCTTCGATGCAAGAAAAATAACATGATTGTATTTGTGTTTGAATTAGGTTGTCTATCAACCAATGGTGGATAATAATAGGTGGTGGCATGTCATACATATTACACCACATTCCAAAGTGATGTATAGTACATGTACTAATATGGAGCATATGGAGGATGATTGTGGCCATGGAGGTGATGATGATCATGATACAAGAGAGGAGGATGATCATGAGATAGGAGATACAGATATTTAGTCCATTATCCATGAGGATGATTGGTGATGCTGATTTTGATGAGCACATGAGTAGCACAAGTAGTAGTGGGTTGAATGTATTTGTAGATCTCAACATTGGTTTGGATTTTGAAGTAGATAGTTTGGCAAGGGTTGATCTAATTGAGGGTGAGATTGAACCGTAGCCCATCATTGATATTGAAAAAACTAATTTACATATTGTCTCATTCTCCTCACCTCGCTTAATTTTTGTATATATGGGTTTGCAAAAAAGCATTGATATTTTTATTAAAGCACAATTAGAATGAGATCAAACCGTAGCCCATCATTGATATTGGCAAAACTATTTTACATATTATCTCATTCTCCTTTTAATTTTTGTATATGTGGGTTTGCCAAAAAGCATTGATATTTTTATTAAAATTATGTGCTTTGGTAATCATGGGCATGAGAGTGCTCTCAACGGAAGCAAGAACGGAAGAAGGAGTTATATATATGTGTTTGAGTATTGTACATAACTGGGGTAAAGGCATAGTGACCTTTAACCCCCACAACCTCCCACTTAAAGGACAATGTGCCTTTAAGGGAGAACAACCAGTGAGCATACTATCCAATGCCCATCAATACACGACAATACTCAAACCGCTGACTAGGTAGACTCTTCGTCAGCATATCTGCAGGGTTATCATCTGTATGAACCTTGACAAGCTCTATGCACTTGTCCTCAAGTACCTCCCTGATGAAATGGTACTTGACCTCAATGTGTTTGGTCTTTGCATGAAAGACCGGATTCCGTGCTAGTTGAATAGCACTCATGGAATCACTATGCAATGTCGGTACACCTGTATGAATCCCCAAATCTCCCACTAGCCGATCAAGCCATATAGCCTCCTTGCAACCCTCTGTGGCTGCAACATACTCAGCCTCTGTGGTAGACAAAGCAACGCACTTCTGTGTGCGAGACATCCACGACACTGCACCACCTGCAAAGGTGAACACATAACCAGAAGTGGATCTCCTACTATCCACATGCCCTGCATAGTCTGAATCTGTGTACCCAAGTACACGCATGTCTCCTTTACCAAAGCAAATGCACATCTCCTTGGTACCCTTCATGTACCTCATGATGCACTTAACTGCCTCCCAATGCCTCTTTCCTGGATTAGCCATATATCTGCTAACAACTCCCACTGCAAATGCAATGTCTGGTCTAGTAGCTATCATAGCATACATAAGACTCCCAACCGCTGATGCATAAGGAACCTTGGCCATCATGGCCCTTTCCTCATCTGATTTGGGACTATCTGTATGACTCAGTTTCACATATGGAGGCAATGGAGTACTCACTGCCTTCCCCCCCTCCATATTGAAACGTTGCAATACTTTTGTAACATACTCTTTTTGTGAAAGCCAAAGGAGTTTCCTACTCCGATCACGCATGATGCGCATACCAAGAATATGACCTGCAAGTCCCAAATCCTTCATATCAAAGGCCTCATGCAACTTGGCCTTTAAAGCATCTAGCTCATAAGTATTCTTGCTAGCCAATAGCATATCATCCACATATAGTGCCGAGATTATCAGGCTATTATTCTTAGCCCTTTTAGTGTAGAGGCAGTGATCAATTTCACTCCTCCTAAAATCCTGGGACCGAATGAAAGCATCAAACTTTTGATACCATTCTCTAGGTGCTTGCTTAAGACCATAGAGACTCTTCTTCAGCTTGCAAACTAAATGCTCTTTACCCTTTTCTTCAAAGCCTTCTGGCTGCACCATGTAAATTTCCTCATGCAAATCCCCATGCAAGAAAGCTGTCTTGACATCCATCTGCATAAGCTCCATATCCTCTGCTGCCACTAGTCCAAGCATGCATCTAAGTGTGGTCATCTTCACAACTGGAGAGAATATCTCATCAAAGTCCACACCCTTCTCTTGCTTGAACCCTTTAGCAACCAAATGGGCCTTGTACCTAGGCACATCATCACCTGTGACCTTCATTGTGTAGACCCATTTACATGGCAATGCTTTCTTTCCATGTGGCAAAGAAACCAAGTCCCAAGTCTTATTCTTCATAAGTGAACTCATCCCTGATTGCATAGCATACTCCCACTTGCGTTGATCCTCACGCATCATACCCCGCAATCAGTAAGCATCACATAGTCTACCCCTGGAACGAACCTATCAGGCGGTCTAGACGCTCTAGATGATCTTCTCAATGGCATTTCAGCTTGCTGTCCCACCTGCATATCAGCCACATTTGGCTCATCATTTCCACCAATAGATGATCCATCATCTACCCTTGATTGTATACCTGTAGGAGTACTTGGTGGTACCATTTCTTGCACATTTGGTGCATGGACAGCTTGCTGTCTATCAACATATGCAGGTGGATTCACATCCTGGAAAGTGATTCTCCTCATTTCCACATCCCTCATGGGTGCCTTATGCATCTTCTTCTCATTGAAGACCACATCATGGCTGCGTATGATCTTCTTTGCTTCTGGATCCCAGAGACGATAGCCCATCTCTCCACTTTCACCATAACCCAGAAAGATGCATTTCCTAGACTTAGGATCTAGCTTCTTTCGAAGCTCTTTTGCCACATGTGCATATGCCTCACACCCAAATATACGCAAATGAGAGTAAGAGGGCTTCTTGCCACTCCATGCCTCTTCAGGAATACCACCATCCAAACTCTTGCTAGGTGATCTATTGATCACATCTACTGCAGTCTTCATTGCCTCAGCCCAAAAACCACCAGAAAGACTTGCATTGGAAAGCATGCATTGCAACCTTTCTTGAATGGTACGGTTCATCTTTTTTGCAACTGGATTTTGCTCTGGAGTATGAGGGGATGTGAGCTCCCTCTTAATCCCACGTGTATCACAGAAATGCTGAAAGTCATGAGAGAGATACTCTCCACCATTATCAGTCCGTAGGCATTTAAGCATTCTACCTGACTGATTCTCAACCAAGGCCAGCCATTTCTGAAATACCTAGAACACATCACTCTTCGGAGCTATAGCATAAGCCCACACTTTCCTAGTTGCATCATCAATGAATGTCACATAGTATTCAGCCCCACCTAATGACCGTGTAGGCATGGGACCACATACGTATGAATGCACCAAATCAAGCATTTCAAACTCTTTCTTTCCCCTTCTTTTATGGGCTGATTTAGTTTGCTTCCCATAGAGACAATGCTCACAAAATTCAAAATCAGAGAAACTCAAATGCGGTACATAACCCAAATGGCATAAGAGTTTCATTCCATTCTGGCTCATGTGCCCCAACCTACAATGCCACAAAGAAGTGCTTGGCTGCTCGGTTATTGCAACAACATGATCAAATACCCCTGATACATGTAAGGGATACAAAGTCCGACACTTGGCACCCCTAGCCAAAAGCATAGCACTATCAGTGCATCACCTGCAATGTTTCAAAGCTGTCCCTCAGCATAAAATAGCATCCATGTGCAAAGCGTCCATAAAAAATAGCATCCCACACGGCAATTTGGGCCTATCAGTGCATCCAATAACGACCGTAATGCATCCAAATGGCCTATAAATCATCCACTACAACCAAATGCATACCACGAACGAGCGCACACTGCTCAAACTGCAACCAGAGTGATCTGCATAAGGTATGCTCAAGAAATCATAGTCCCACGGTAATGACCGCTACTGAAAATAGAACCTGAGATGCCTCAAAACATGGGCGCCATTGCATAATCGGACTCAGCAAGAAAATCTGCAAATATCTCTCTTCTGCCAGAACTCCAAAATCCCAACCGATGAGTGAGAAATGGGAGTCAACACTTATCCACTGCCATGTGGCATAAATCTAAGGTTTCAAAACCTTAGAATGAAAAATGCATAACAGAGAGACGAAATCGAATACACAGAGATCTATAACTCTGAAAATCCTCCACCGAATCGCGCAAGAACTGACAGGTAGGGGTTTTTGGGCGTCCGGAACGCAATGGGATAGACGGGTTTGGAAACCGTGGTCTCAATCACTGGGTCCAACACACGGACTGAAAAACGTTTTTGGAAACAGAGCTGTTTGTAAACTCCACCGGAGTGCGAATGATGAGCAACATAGAAGTTTTAAGACCTCCTGAGTCCACCGGAACTAATAGATCTGCAAATGGTTGCTCCAAACTTGAGTTCCAACACCCGGGCGAAAAACGCAGGAACTGACACACTGAGTCAGAAATCCAATGAAATGATCCTAGATTCAAGAATGAAGGTGTTTTCAAGCTCCTGAAGTGAAGTGGACACCAAAAGCAAGCAATAGTTGCCTCTACAAGTCAATATGGAGTCTCTGTCGTCGAACGGAACAGGGAAAAGCTCAAAAAACGACTTTTTCTTTGAAACCACTTAACAGGCTCTCAAAACCACTTCGCAAAGCCAAAGTGACTTTTCCAAAGGTTCCTCCAAGGTCTCTACACACTCGGATGCAAGTAAAGTCACCCACAAAGCTTTCCACAGAGCTTCTCCTTCCTCCCACAGAGCTGCTGAGCTTCCAGCATTCACGTACGCTCAGCTAGATCACTCGGGCTCTGATACCAGTTGAGAGTGCTCTCAACGGAAGTAAGAATGGAAGAAGGAGAGAGAGAGACAGAGAGCCACACAAGTTTGGTGGGTGCAGAACCACCCTAATCTTCTTTTTCATTCATTTATATATATGTGTTTGAGTATTGTACATAACCGGGGTAAAGGCACAGTGACCTTTAACCCCCACAGGGCAATGTTTGGAAAGCAGTGATGCACATTTATCAGCCTGCAGCAAAATATTACTCTTTGTATTCTCTGTTGCACATTTATAAAGGCATCTAAATATGTGTCTAAAAGACAGTGTAGACGTGCTATTAGAAGTGTTAATAACCATGCTATTAGATGCTCTAATAGATGCGCTCATAGAGACGTCCGTATTTTCACTATTCTATCTCTACCTATAGATGTGCCCACTATTTTCCGCATCTATCAAGCACGTCTATAGATGCTTTGTCTTGTTATGAGTTAAGATTTAGCCAGATGGCCAAATCATAACCCCTTATTTGAAAGTGAAACTTCGGAGAGTCCCAAATTCTCATATGACTCACAACAGGCATTGAGGTGCTTGATTATGGCTATGTAATCCCTAAGGGATTCCTTGTCGTTCTACTTTACCTCATACAATTGGTTAATTGGGCTCCATTTATGTCCATTGGGGGCAAACCCCACAATAAAAGGCCTTTCTCAATGTCTCCCCATTGACTTTCTCTTCTGGGGTGAGAGCCCTATACCATTGGCCTACTTTGCCATCCAAGCCAAGACCAAATGCATTGGCCATTTGTAGGTCCCCAGGAGCTCCAAATGCTTCACATATTTGCTCAAATTGCTCCATATGGGAGATCGGGTCTCCTTCTCTAAGGAATTTGGTCATTAATTTGGAGATAGCGGCTCCTTGAGGGATTCTCAATCCCTGCAGGGAACATTGGGGCGGGTGGAGGTGGTGTGGCCCCTCTTCCTAGGGCATTCACCAAGATGCACATTGCCTCATCAGTTAACACTATTTGGGTAGCTGGTGGAGGTGGGGCCACTGTGGGCCTTATGGGATGCAGGGGTGGCCTTAAGCTTTTGGCCCTGGTTGTGGTATCCATGTAGTTGTTGGTACCGACATTGGAATGAATGTGCCAAGACTTACATTCATTGGGGCAACAGGTATGGATGGAAACAACCGTACTCTAGGAGGGGGTGGGTCATGGGGCATGGGCACAGAGGTTCCATGCAATGGGCAATAGAGTGGAGCCTATGGAGCCCTATAATTGACAAAATTTGGTGGCACATGGGATGTTGGGGGTTCATAAGGAATCCCTCCTTGGAAACCTATCGCATCCCCTCGGCTGGGGTCTTGCCCTCTGAATTCCCTCATCCATGGATCATCATCATCCATGCATTCCCATTGGGGGTGCCTTGCAAAGGAGGAGAGTCCTAGGTCCATGAAGGTGGTTTCTGTCTCGGTCTACATTTCGAGAGCTGGATGTTGCTGCTGACCTTCCGTTCTTGCAGACATGCCGATGAAGAGGTTCTCCATGTTTGCCGACTCTATTTGGCCTAAACGTTCGAACATGTTGGAGAACGTACCTCTTAGCTTGGATGCTACCTAAGGTGCAGGAGAGGGATAATGTTATAGCAACGGTCATGGGGATTGATGCTATGGCCATGGGTCAATGGTTGTCAGGTCAACTGATAATTAACTCTAACATGTATTTAAGCAGGGCAATGGTTTAGGCCATGGTCAAAAGTCGGCAGGTTATGGCTATGGCACTGAGTCAATGAGGTTTGAGCGATGGGATATGGCTATGGCAACGGTTGATGGGATAGGGCTAACATACCAACCCATGGGGATAGAGAAACACTACATCACTGACTGGTTTTTGGTGATTTTTGGGGGGGATTTTGACTTTCTGTTTAGGTTTTGTTGTGCTAGGGGGGTGCTACACTACCTAGTCTACCTACTCAATGAAAAAAACTTGAAAGAAAAACAACTTTTGCAAGCCAAAATGCATGATTTCTTGAGGGATGAGTTTTGCCACACAAAACAACTTTGAAATCTAGCAAGAATCATCATTTTTTATTGTTTTTTGTGTGTTTGGAGATCATAAACTCCTTAGAAATTTTACAAACTATCTTCCTACCCACGCAACACTAAAAAACATAAAAAACAAGCTTCAAATGATAAAAAAGACTCTCCAATAGAAAATGACAGCTTTGCTAACTTTTTCGTTCAAAACTCTCACTTCTTCACTCTTTCCTCTCCTACAACTCCACTACAAAGCTAAAGCTTGAAGCCTTGTGCAATGGGTAGATAACAAAAGAAGACTAGTGCAATGCAAAAGCATACCTCCATTCCTTGATAGCGAGACCAAAAATGTGTGGTCTCGACGATGACTCATGTGTCATGGGGATGTTGAAGAGATGCCGATGGAGCCTCCACTCCAAGCTACTCCTTGTGAGATCAATGCAAGGCACAAGCCATCTGTTGGAACACTGAAAAGAAAGAGTAGAGTTGACACAAAATCAGAATACTTGCATATAGAATGAAGAAGAAAGAGGTCCTTAAGTAGGCACCTCATACAAGGTCACTGACATCACTGATGACCTCAAAGCTCCTCAATCATCTCCTCAATCTGCTCCTAGATTCACTCAATCATCCTATGTGGCTTTTCCACCACCTAACTGTGCTTGTGGGCACCTAACTGTGCCTCTAGCACTCACACATAGAAACATAAGGTGTGCCTGAGGCATACACCTTGAGATATCCCAACAAACCCCCCCTCAAGGAGATGCCTCAGGCTATGTCAAGGATACATCTAGTCTCATAGTTTCTCATGCCATCTCATTGTGGTCAAGGATTAATCTACGGCTAGGTTCTCATGCTAGCAAGGGTTCCCTTGGGTGTAAGGTAAACAGAAAGGGATACAAACAGACCTTCCAATGGTTATCTCCCTTGCATGTACATGCACACAATGTCTGCAAGAGGTACCATGGAACAAAACATACACATGGCCTACATCATAAGGTGACCAGAGGTGTTTACAAACACACACAACACAATAATTTATTTTCATTCATTTTGGAGGACTATCCAGGCTGAGTACCTTGACATAAAAAGAGAGATCTGGAGCATACATAGAGATGAGTTTAAAATGCATAATCTTCATGGGATGCCTCATCTTGTGGAGGCAAAATATCCATGTCAAGGCAAGGTCTTACCACATGGGCAGTGTCTAGTGCCTTATAAGATGGTACTATGATAGAACAAGTGGATCTGAAAGTCATATCCTTCAAGAGAACAATTATCTTGTCATCTCCATAGTTGTGTAGAGAAGCATATCTTAGGTATCTGAGCTTCATCTTTTTCTTGTACTTGGAGTCAAATAAAAGTGCCATGAGAGGGTAGATCTCTGTAGTTGCTTCCTTTTTGGCAACCATTGTTTTGGCAATCTTCAACAAGGAAGTCAGGTTGGCATTTTCATCCTTTGTAGCATAACAAGACATTGCTTTATGTTTTGGCTTTTCACATATTTTGCATAAGCAAGCCATGAGAGGCTCTAACCCAAGTATTGGGTAGTGTCTTCTCTCTTACAGGGCTTAGAATAACAACTGAAATGCTTCAAAATATAAGCATTTAATGTAGCAAATAGTAGTGACTAGATTTCAAACAATGATGCTTCCTTTTACATGCTTCATAGAAGTGGATGAAATAAACACTTTCCAATCACAACCAGGTCTAGCAAATCAAAGCAAAACTGAAGCAACACTTGTAATGAAGTTATTGAAAACTTCAAAAGACCAGAAATGCTAGAGTAGCATTTTATGTAGCATCATCTTCAAAACTTGTCCAAAACTGTCAAAAATGAAAAGCTGAACTTGGAGGGCTTGTAGCTCACTCTTCAAAGCAAGGAAAAGAGGGCTTTCTAAAGCAAAAGAAAGCTCATACACCAGAGAGGGTCCAGCACAGAGGTTGGACGAAATGGTGCGCACTTTTGCCCGGGAGAGTTGCTACAGGCTGAAACTGAGTTTTGACGATTTCTCCCTCGTTACTGAACCAAATGACTTGAAAAATGGCTCAAAATCTTCGTCTTGAGGTCGCCCATCTACTCCTAAGAGGGCTCAGGCAATGGCGGAGCAGGCAGGGAGTATTGAGCAACAGAAGAAATTCGCTGTTTGGAGAATGGCAGCCACCACAGACGTTTTTTCTTCAATTGCTTGCAGGTGGAAGTTCGCCCATACTAGAGGAGTTTCCAGCTCAGAGGGTTTGGGCAATGGTCGTTTGTCGGTGGAGAACCAAGCTCTCAAAGATTTTGGGAAGAAAGAGGAAAATGGAGAAGAAGAAGATGAAGAAGAAGATGATGATGTGGCAGAAATGGGCTCAAGGGGGATCAAATGGCTCTGATACCATGTTGGAACACTGAAAAGAAAGAGTAGAGTTGACACAAAATCAGAATACTTGCATATAGAATGAAGAAGAAAGAGGTCCTTAAGTAGGCACCTCATACAAGGTCACTGACATCACTGATGACCTCAAAGCTCCTCAATCATCTCCTCAATCTGCTCCTAGATTCACTCAATCATCCTATGTGGCTTTTCCACCACGTAACTGTGCTTGTGGGCACCTAACTGTGCCTCTAGCACTCACACATAGAAACATAAGGTGTGCCTGAGGCATACACCTTGAGATATCCCAACACCATCCGCATGTGTCACTCAAGTAGCCTCCGGATTGTTGCAATGTGTTTCCACGAGAGAAGAGGGAAGGGGGAGAGGGGAGAAGGGAGGAGGAGAAGGGAAGAGGAGAGTGAAGAGGGATGGAGTGGCAAACACAAGGGCACTACAATAGAAACAAGGGAACACCCAAAACACTCTTGGAAGAGAAGAGGGAGCTTGTAGTTAAACTTGTGCAAACAACAATGAAAACCAAAGTCAACCCTTTGGCCTTTTATACATGTCACCTTTTGAAGTGAGGGCTAACCCTTTTCCTTCTAGTACTCTCCCTCTCTTTACATTAAAACACTCTTGGGCCCATAGGGTGCCAAGGCATATTGTTATTCTTTCCATCTCTCCCTACTAGCAGAAATAGCACTTGTGTTAACCATATAAGAGTGCTTGGGACACCTGGAATTAGGTGTTCCTAATCAACTCCCAAATAGCGCTTGTGTTAGTCTCGTGCCTCCAAGAACTAATCTATTTGGGGTTAAAATCCCCTATCGGAGGCTCAAAACCTGGAATGGTGAGGCTTAACTCCCACGAGACACTTAACCATAGCTTGCAGCTGGAACCTACAACCTGTAAGCTGGAACCTATAACTTGTGAGCTAGAACATGCAACTTGTGCCCGTTGCTTGCAATCTTTGGTCTTGGGGTATTTGGGGCTCAAACTCCCTGAGCTTGTACTATACTCCTTCCATGGCTACAACCGTTGAAGTAAATCATGAAGCCTAATCACCTCTAATCATGAAGCCTAATCACCTCTAATCACTGATTATCTAGCATTCGATGATTGTATTCCGTGGATGTTAACAGCTCTCTTCCTCCTAATAAGCTTGAATGTATAGATAGTAGGCATGTATATTTTACATGCCCATTGATTTTGTAGTAAATTTAGTCTCTATACTTTTTGTTTGCTCTTGCTTTCTAATTGTCTCCAAGTCAAGTTGAGTTGTAATTGATTAACTTGTTTCACAAGACCATCAATGTTTTCCATGAAATCCTTAATCATTTCCAGTATTTTAGCCCTAATCAAAGCTCAATTTTTCCTGGCATCTTTGAGGATTCTCTAATAGACCTTGACTGCGATTAAACAAGAGTCCAAAGCATATGTATTTGTTCTTGCAAAGTTTTGGGCTATGATTAACCAGGAGGGGGCCTTGTTTGAGAGACAATGTCATAATTCAAGACAATAGGTTCATGATCAGAAAGCATAAGGGAGGAGTGCACCAGATGTTTAAGTTGGATTGTCTATTTTAGTAAGTCCTAGGACATGTACACTCTATATCAAGTCTAGCCTCTTCGCTCCTATTATCTCTTGATTGCCTACTGCTCCAAGTAAAATTTTTCGAGCCAATGGCATCAACCAAGTGAAGATTATATTTCAACTCCTCCCAAGCATGGCGTTAATTGCATATTCTTTGCCACTCCATCTATTATTCTTATCTTCTACCATGTTAAAGTCACCTAACGAAAAAGAATTCACTATAATCTTAACCAATGACTCCCACCTCTCAATTCTACTCTAAACACCTCTAGGAGCATAGACTAAAATTACTAAGAAAGCAACAACTTTCAAAAAGCGTTGTATAGATATCCATTTGCCTCTCTCATCATTCAACACTCTTTCAACATCATTTCTAGATATAAGAGAGGATTCCATGTATAGTACCACGTGTACAATCATCATGATTAGAACAAAGCCATATTCTTCTTATATCTATAGTCCTTAACCTCTCACGAAGTAAACAACTAGAGACTTTTACCTCCTGGAGAGCCTAGAAATATAGGAGAGTGAGTTAACTCTCACCCATCTAGCAAATTCTTTCCCCCTTGAGAGGTCCATAAATCCACTCACATTAAGGAAAGTTATAGGCTTATGTAGCTTTTTTGGCTGTACCCCTTTTTTGCCCTGAAGACAACCTTCTTTTATTTTCCTTTATAATGATAGCCTTGCCTTATAGCTTGAAATCTTATTCTTTAGGGCCCAACCATTGTAGCTCTTCCTCTAACTCATTTTCTTAGCTCTTCTTATTGACTCATCTTCTTTCATCAGGTCCATGAGCATGTCATCACTCTTAATTTCTTCATTCTCAAAGTCTTTAACCCAGCCTTGTTTTATATCCATATCATCTAGAGAGTTACGATGAGCTTGAATCCTCTATTCAGTCTCTTGGTCAATAAGAACATCAAGAGCATTTTTTGTAGCTATAGGTAGAATTCTTTCCCTTTACCCTTGTTTGGAGGAGGGATAGAGTTAACCTTCTCAGGCAGGCTAGATTTGGTCTGATCATAAGAGGCTTTGGGACCCACTTTTCCTTAATCATTGAAGCGGTTCCCTCTCTCTTTAGAGGGTAGATCCTTGACTATATGACGCAAAAAAGCACATAGAAAACATGAATTGGGCAGGTCTTTATAGACTAAGGATTGATCCTTAAATACAGAGCCATTTCAATTAAGAATCACTAGTCACTAGGAAGACCCTCAACATAAACTTGTGGATCCCCCTAGGATTAATAATATTCTCTTTCTCTACTCCCATAATCTCGCCTAATTGTCTATAGAGTGTAGCTGACTAATTGCATAAAGATAGAGGTAGACTTGGCAATTCTCCCAGTACCAAAGTGCATGTAGATCTAGGCTCATCAGGTGAAAAATCCTTTGACCAGTCTCCAACTACAAAGGTGATTGTGAATCATCTAGAGTCCCTACTTCTAAAGGGCTCTTGTAGCCCTAGTTTGACTTGAGCCATGTTTCTAGAGAAGTAGTTTGATGACGGGCTTCAGAAAGGAACCCCATGATAGCACAGTTGCGAAGCCATTCAACAAAATCCGTTTGGAGATCTTCATCAAGGAAGGCCATGATGGAAATACCTAAAAGCAAAAATAGTCTCCATTAATTTAGTCGAATCTAAGCCAATAAATCCTTGTGAATCTTTCTGTGTGCTTCTGATAGGCCACAAAGAAACTCCTCCAACACAGGCTTATGTGTCTTCTACTTTCTTCTTAGCGTTATCTGCTGCCTAGATTTTTTGCTACTTCCTTGAGGCGACATAGAACGATTCGCTTGGGTTAAATTTTCCTTCCCTATCTCCTTTTTGTTGTCATGGGAGCTACTTCCAATGTTACTGGACATTGAGGCCAAGACATTTAAAATGCCTCCTCAATGCATTTAGAGCACGGAGGCGTAGGAAGTTTGGGGGGGTCTACCTTGACTACCAGAAGCTTTGTTTGCTTTTGAGCCATCATTTTTGGGGGTGCATCCAGGATTTTCCCTTGTGTGTACATCGGTATAGCACCTAGCAACACCTTTTGGAATCCTGGCGTAGCACCTCTGTAGTTCATCATCAACAAATTTGTAGCTCATCATTAAACAATTTTGTAGGTTAGCAAAGGCTTGCAAAGTTGATGAAAATTTCCCTATACGTAATAAATGCTATTATTGTCATCTACATATGTTTTTAATGCTTGCTACTTCTTTCACAAAGGGGAGAGGGGGAAAGAGAGAGAGAGAGAGGCATTAATGTCTGTGGGAGGTGTTGTGGGCCTAAGGGACAAAGTACAAAGGAAAAACTCATACAAGCCTCAATGGACTAGAGCAAAGGATGCATTAAGACCCTTACTAAGTACTATGCTAATATAAAGAGCTCAATTGCTTGAGCAAAAATCAAGTTAAAAACAAGTACTAACTACTGAGATTGGTTGAGAGCTAGGACTCGGAAACTAAAGCCTGATATTGTGTTGGCTCATCTATGATCTACGTCTATTAGCTTGTCTCACACTGTGGTCATGGAGCGTGTGGTCTCCTCGATCTCTAAACCCGCTAGGCTATGTTCAAAGTGACCCCTCATCTCGGGTAGTCTCCTCTAAGGTAAGTTGTGATAGGTCGAACCTGAATAAAGTGTGCTGTAGTCGCTCTCTATTGAGGGTGGTCTATGTGTCCTCTCAAGAATCTAGACTAGCCACATATTAACCAACTCCTCCTCCTCCACCCTGTTGTGCCATGGAGTTGACTCAAATGCATAAAAATCTATGACACATCGCCGTGCTTGGTTAGCCTCTATATCTTGTGGTCTAGTTGCCTCCTTCTACTCTCTGATCTGTCATAGTAGAGTCTCCTTGTGTTGGTAGCTCTCAAGTAGATATAGCCCAATGTAGACCCAATCATGGAAGTGGATCAATCCTGATAGTGGGCCAAAGCTACTCCCATCCTGATAGAGACAATGGTATCGTCCCCTAATCTCATAGTAGGCTAGACAAGCGCAAAGAAAATGCTCCTCTATCTCAATCACTCCCATTATTCATAGCATACAGATCCACTTCTATCTAGGTATATGTGTTGCTCTTCCTGTCTTGATCCTCATCTGATGAGATGAAACCTGCATCTATCCAATGGCGATCCTCAAGGCATGCGAGACTCCTCTGTCCTCGAGATACTGGGGTCTGATGATGAATCCCTCCTCCTCTCAGGATGCGAGCTCCTGATCTCCTCAAGATGTATGGAGCTGGAGTAGATCTAACTATATGATATGGTTAATATCATCTCATGGGATCTCAACTTAAGAGGTGAATCCATGTTGTATTGAAAGAGGGGAAGCTTGTCCATTTTTGAATCTTGTCCATGGAAAACCATGTGGATATATGTGCATACCGTGTTTCAGCTCTGCTCTCTGCTAGTCATCTAGATTACTTCAAGGCCATCCTTGATAGTGACATCGATGTAAGTCCCAGACTCTATGAATGAATGTCACTATCGGAAAATGGCATCAACCTGTAGCTTTGTCATGCTGAACTCTACCTATACTATCTTATGTGGAACTGAGGGCTTACTATGAATCATCATAAATCCCATAGTCACCTGTAGCTGCTCAAATCTCTTCCACTCTGCCATCGGTATATCACATCCCCAGAAGGGTGCTTGTCTCTCTAGTCAAGCCAAAGCACTCTGTCCCAGTGTGAGTCATGCCAGGGCTACATGGATCATCGTAAAAAGGGGTCCTGTGAAGACTGCTCCCACATATGTGTAGGACTGCACTATCTCCATTGGCTCATCAAGATAAGTGAAGCTGAGCCGATAGACCACTGCGTGTGAGGTGTTGAGGACCATAACCTTGGCCTTCCCAAGGTTGATTTCCTGTGAAGACTGCTCCCACATATGTGTAGGACTGCACTATCTCCATTGGCTCATGAGGATAAGTGAAGCTAAGCCAATAGAGCACTGCGTGTGAGGTGTTGAAGACCATAACCTTGGTCTTCCCAAGGTTGATTGTCAGGTCTTTATTTCTATAGAACACCTCTAGTGCCTCTAGATGTCTCTGTAGCCCCTCCGCTAAAGATGAGATAAGGACAATGTCATTATCATAGAGCAATATTTGTATCATGAGGTCAGCCACCAGTAAGTGATCTCATCGATGTAAATCCCAAAGAGAGTCGGTGATAGGTGGTAGCCCTACTTCACCCCGATCATGCTCTCGACCCAATCTGATATAGGCTCATCACCCCCTAGATCGTCATCATGGGTCATTTGATATGGGCTGTGTCCCTCTCTAGTGACCTCACATGCATACCATGACATGTCCAAAGATCTTCATCAAGTATCATCATGATCAAAAAATTTCTTCACGAGATCTTAAGCTCTTATTACCCAAGAGATATTTAATTTGGCCAATTCAAAACTTATGAAAGATTATTTTTATTCTTATCATGTACCAAGAGAAAGTACTATACCACATCCATTCATTGCTTATGTTATTTTGGTACACTTCCAAGCATTATATTTGTCATATTCATCAATATCTATACCGTCCCATACTAGCATGATACTAAGAAATAATAACAAATACAAAGCATAATTCAGCATTATATTTGTTATATCCCTCAATATCTATACCGTCCCATACCAGTATGATACTGAGAAATAATAACAAATACAAAGCATAATTCTTTTTCCTTATGATGTGAGTAGCAATAAGTAACATATACTATTATGTGATCAATAGAAGCGTATAAGTACGTCATTGTCTAATCACATGTCAAAGTTTTTTATTTAACTTGGTAGCTACTAGCTAGTAACAATCCAATGTGTATTTTCTTCGGCTGCTAGAAAATACATAGAAGATATTATCTCACGTACCAACAATTTTTTGATTATCTGTAAAAGCAATTTCGTAAAGAAATTACCAAAGTAAAAGGCTTGCCAAGGAACAATCATGCCTTCCAAGGAACAATCATGCCTTCCCTCTTGCTTAGAAAAAATGTCATATGATTTTTCTTCTCTTTAATTTTCTCCAATTCAGTTCACTTTAGCAGAACACTTTATACCATATGTATCACATAATAATAATTTTGTTATCTACAATCAAGCTAGGATTGGCATCTACTCAAGCAAGCTATGAGGATACAAGCCCTCTAAGTAATTGTATTTCTTATTTCATACATACCATATGATATACATATTCTCATCCTTATTAGTGCACATAATCAACTTATTTAATCATAAAAAACTCTTAGCTCACCTAGATTATCCTAGATCCTATATAACCAAGAGATAATGAATTTATCCAATTCAAAACTTAGGAAATATTATTTTTGTTCTTATTCTGTACCAAGAGAAAGTACCATACCACATCCATTCATTGCTTATGTTATTTTGGTACAGTTCCAAGCATTATATTTGTCATATTCCTCAATATCTATACCGTCCAATACCAGGTATGATATTGAGAACTAATAACAAATACAAAGCATAATTCTTTTTCCTTATGATGTGAGTAGCAATAAGTAACATATACTATTCATATATGTACGTCATTGTCTAATCACATGTCAAAGTTTCGGATTTAACTTGGTAGCTTGTAACAATCTAATATGTATTTTCTTCAGTTGTGCTAGAAAATACATAGAAGATATTATCTCATGTACCAATAATTTTTTATTATCTATAAAAGCAATTTCGTATACCAAAGTAAAAAGCTTGCCAGGGAACAATCATGTCTTCTCTTTTGCTTAACAAAAATGTCATATGATTTTTCTTCCCTTTAATTTTCTCGAAATTAGTTCACTTTAGCAGAACACTTATCGAAATTGCCATATATATCATGCAATAATAATTTTGTTATCTACAATTAAGCTAGGATTGGCATCTACTCAATTTTAAGCTATGAGGATATATGTCCTCTATGTAATTGAATTTCTTATTTTGTACATACCAGATGATATACATCTTCTCATCCTTATAAATGCACATAATCATGCTTATTTAATTATTAAAAACTCTTAACTCACCTACATTATCCTAGATCCTATATAGACTATCATATTTTATTCTTATTTTCATGATATTTTAATATGATCTATCACTCTTCTTCAGATTCACTTATTCTCTTCCGTCACCATACCATTCTTTCCCACCTCTATATGAATACTTCTATGAGAGGAATAAAAATGAAAATATGAGAATAGAAACGTATCTCCTTTGTCCTTTCAAATCTTTGCTTGCTTGCTTGAGCCCCAATCAACTTTCTTTAGCTTCCCATTCAATCGTCGATCTGATAACTTTGTGGTTTAAAAGAGGTTCCTCGGTCGCAAAGCCTCTCTTCATAGTTACCTCATCAAATGCAACTTAAGAAAAGCAATAAATTAAAAACAAAGAAGAAGGATAAAAGATGTATGTAGAGATGCCTTGGTCATCTTGTCACAAGGCTTGTATGCTTGATTGTGTCTACTAAGCTGACAAGAGAAAATGCCGATTGTTGTTGAAGCAATAACATGCATATAGTGCATCTACTTATCCTTGCTTCATCTACATCTCTTGATTCTTGATTTGAAATAGCCGTGGTCTTTTGCTTAGGAGAGCAACATCCCCATTGCAATTTTCATACGACTTCCATTCTTGAAATCACATGATGCTACTAATACTTCAAATATCATTCATTCTATAAGAATACGGACCTTTTATGTCCTCATTTCCCTAATATTAAGTCATATCTTGTCATGGCTATTCCTCTTCCTCGCCAAAGATTGCTTCTATCAATTCACTGACAATAAGCATTGAAAAGAAATAACCATAAATTTCTTATCTTAAGTCAAAATATAGTAATCCAACTACTCAAAAGGACCAGCGCATGCTGTTTGAGCCAGCAATCATGAGTTTTTTTCGTCAATCAAAATTGTAGCATCGATTTTTGCAACTTTTTTGATAACTTCTGCATATGAACTTAAAACCTGGCGATCAAGTAGTCGAAACGACCAGGAAGAACATTTCGAGAACGATTGCATTATGAGATTGGAGAAAATCATGTCCCTTGCCTCCCATGGTCAGGCTAGAGTGTAGCTAGGCTCTAATACCATTGTTACAAAAATTAAAATTAGACATGCTCTCAAATTCATGATTTACCAAAACCATAGAAATCAAGAACAAGGAAAGAAGAGAGACGACGCCACATGGGGTGTAATCTACCCCATCTAGATGGTGGCTCTTGCTTCCCATCATCAACATTGTTATTAGAGACCTTACATGCATTATGAAATAGTCTTCCTCTTTCATCCATATCCTTGGATATGTGAGCTTCTAAAAATACCTCTTGAAGTGGAGTCAATCTTTGAAGTTGAGACACCTATACATTTTTCAACTTTGTAAGGAATGAAAAACATTAATGAATATATATTAATGAAAAACTTTCCCCCAATAGATCATATCATTACAATGCTCCAGAAAACCAAGAAATACTTACAACATTCTAATGATAATGCAAAGGGAGCATTGTCATGCCCCAAATTCCTCTCCTAACCTCCCGATATAAAATGTCTCTCTAACCCTTGAAATTCATGACACTTTCCTTTAACAAACTCCTCTAATTACTAAGGGAAGTTTGGACTCAAACACGGTCTCTTGTATTAGGGGCTTGAAAATGTGGATTAAGGTGTAGGTCAATGAGGAGTCTTGATAACAACATAGAGATTTTTCCTTCATCTTGATTCATGGAGAAACGAGGCATAGCTAGAGAGCACACCACAAATGACTAACTATACACTAGATTTAGTTGAAAATGTAGAATATACACAAACCCATTTAGGGTTAGGATTAGGGCATCTAACCCTTTCCTTTATAGCACTCTAATGGGTTAGTGCTATGCACATATGATCACATGATGTTGAGCACTCCCCATTGATCAAGCTATGTGCCAGATTTCTCACCAACGGTCAAGGTGGAGTAAATACGATGCACAGGGAGAGGATGGCAAGATTTCTATTACATTAAACATATGTAAATGATTTTTCTGAGACATAATACAAGACAAAAGCGCTATGGATCTCTCATAGTCAACAAGATGTTATAAATGATCACAATGCTATATCGTAGGTCCCTGCTACTCTATATATTCCCTCATAGGAATATACGCAATTAATGCAATGAAGGGTTTGTTAGATATCAATGCTCCACTCTCGTGTAACTACGCGGGAACTAGCTAACTCTACTTTTAAGCCCCCCATATGAGGAGAAGGCATTTGAGTAGCTCAGTTATCCGGTAGGTCCTGGTTTGGACACCAGATGGGAGCCATGTGTGGCCTAATGGGTGGACGGCTTTAAATAGAGTTGGCACACTGCTAACTAGGCTATATGCAAGTGTGGGAAGGCATCCCATGATTGACCGCACTAAGGGTAGACGGAGCATTTCTCGGGACAGGCCACTCTCGGGTTACGGGTCCTGTTTGGGGAGCCCCAGATGATCTCGGATGGCTCTGGGCCGAATGTGTGGTCGGTGGCCTATTTCGGGACCGACCTTCAATCGGCCGTTTTGGGCCGACTGGGTCGGTCTCCCAATTGGGTCTAACGGACTATGACTGGTGGCTGTATAAGAGCAAGCCGGTGAAGCCCATATTCATCACTAGCTACAGCAACCCTGATTCCTTAGCATCCAACCTCCATCCTCTATTGTTTCCAGCACGCCATCGAAGCTTCTCACATAGGAGCGCACGGCTAAGAGGCAGCGCTATCTATTATATCAGTTTTACAGCAATCAAATTTTCGATTCTCCATACTATCTGCTTTTCTCTCTTGCATACGAGATCCTGTTATCTGTTGAGCACAGACATTGTATTGTTTTCTTACAAGGCTCCTTAAGAGTAAGCCAACCGAATGTTCTGATGCCATTTCCTGAAATGAGAAGTGCATCTCCTGTCAGTCAATCCAGCAAGCTGATAACATCAAGAACATATGGCAAATTTTTCAGTCAAATGGCAACCAAGACGGTTCATTATAATTCTCTAAATCATCATTGTGTTGTTCTCAAGCTAGGATGCATTGCAAGGTCGTTTGGTAGTGTCAATAACGAAGAGGCTCACAAGCATCATTGTTCTTACTTAGTCGAGCTACAAGGCCATTGTCGACTCAGATAAACCACTCAAGCTATAAGGCTAGAGATGAAATTATGGAGTGCTCTAGATGAAGGGAATTCCTCGTCCCTATGAGATGAGTCTAAGCGCATTGTCTGGCCCTCATGGGAATACGTAATAGAGAAGAAAATATCTATAACAAGATTAATTACATTCACTAGGCCTGCCCTTGGGACGTAAGTTAGGCCATGTAAATGAATACATCATAGAAAAAAGAAAGAACCATTCTGAGTTGGTGGAACACAAGTTCTAGAAGCAAGCTTTGCCTTTTCACTCGCACATCGATCCTATTCATCACAAGAAACTGAAAGACGCTCCACCTTACAATCTCGAGCCTTTTGCTTATCGTAGTAACTCTTGCTGAGTTACACTCCTACTATACTCTTCACCATCTTGTGTCCTGCAATTTGCATCAAAACCAACGAATGGCAGTCTAGCAATCTAGCACGATAAGCGTTCTATCCAAGCTGGCTTGCACGTTTGGTTTTAACGTCTCTATGAAAGAATGGTGCGAATCAACGGATGAAGAAACCACAACCAATAAACGGACGTGAGCCAAGCCTTGCCTACCTGACAAAGGTGACGAACAAACTTGTCTACTAGACAAAAGAGCTCACCATGCATGAACTCGCGAAGGACGTCCACTAACATAGCAGCGAGTAACAACCATAGCTCAACGACAGACCAAGGATTAAGGGACGGAGACCCAATGGTGAGTGATAGCACATGGATAAGCAAATGAGTAGGAACAAACACAACATATGGACATGATAGAGATGGACAAGCAATCTATCAACAAACTAGTCAAGTATTCCATTGTGGCAACCATGGCCCTTCTCATACGCTTCGCTTAAGCAAGCGAATGGGATGCAAACCAAGGGAGCAACGAAATCTCATCACACATGGATTGATAGCTTAGCTCGCATCCAGAAGAGCTGCCAATGCATTAGTCCCAGAACAATCCTATGTCTGCATCTCAGAAGCCTGAATCGGACCCCGACTCTAATATAAAAGCTCTTGACCACCATCATATCTCTTTAAGCGACCCTTTTTTTGACATGAAGATAGTGACTTCTATTTTGTCTTCGATGGTGTCGAGCCTATCCTTTGGGTCCCCTCCTTCCTTCATGAGATGTGGGATGATGCACAAGATCTCGACAAGGAGTCCAATGCGGACTGAACATCGGATGAGCAAGCTTCAACACAATGTGTGAAAAGCATGAGCAATGAAATGTAACGGGTGGAGAGTAAAGGGCAATTGGACAATGAGAGGAGGAGGAGCAAGAGGAGGACTTGGGAGAGGTTTGTTTGAGAAAAGCAGGTGACTAGGGAGATACTTGGTATGTGCGTCAGCTTCTCGAGCTGTAGCACGCATCACTCTTCATACTCATCTTGATTCTCTACCATCACCTCTTCCTTGAATGAGCTCCAAAGCATCTCACAATTTGTGAGGCTCTCATGCAAATACTTAAAGAAGAGTTGGAGAAAATTTAGATCTTACGCACGGCCGTCCTTGCATATTCTTCTTGTTATGCCACCTTTGATTTGCTGCCGTTGCACATTTCTAGGCCTTGTTCAAGAGATTTAGACATCCTCCTTGCATTTTCCCAGAGAGGTCTCAGTTGCTTTGCAGCTGTATCCATTCATCTAGGTAACAATGGTGTAAGAGATCAGGTTGGAGCTTCTTATCAGAAAAATGATGGCATTGGCGATGAAGCCCTTCCACTGCAAAGTCATCCTACTCCACTCACATGGACTCAATCAGCAACAAAAGGTAGATATCCCTCGCCAAGCTTGTCTCGTCGGTTCATCTATGAAACTGAGCCTCTTCTCGTAGGGTGAAAACATCACGCAAAGCACTACGATGCAGTTGATTTGACCATACTCCCAAATCGGCAAAAATATCCATTAGTAGCAAAATTAGTGAGAAATCAGGGCATAATTTTTGCCATGTTCCAACAAAATCAGCGCTACAGCCAGCCAGACTGTCCACCGCATGCTGACAAAACTTACAACCACCAATGAAAAAAGTAAGCGCCTCAAGAGCTACATGGATAATGCTCGAGTTTTAAAAACATGGTCATTGAACTTACCACCAGCAGGCAATTCAACAATGTTCATCGACTTTGTATTGCATTTCACATTTCACTCAGCCACATCTCTTTACAGAAAGTAATGCAACCCACAATAAAAGAAGACCGCGAAATGTGAATGCATGTGTGGAAAGCATTATGCACACTGCACAGTAGGGCAAATCGAGATGGTAGGAAGATTCCAAGCTTCGATCTGTCCATGTACACTAATTCCTTCTAGAATGCGAAACCAAGACCGCCTCATGCGCATCGCAGGCTGGTCACTGCAGCAATGACAAACATGAGCATCACAAAAAGATACGGTCCTTGCAAAAGAACAAGCATGAGCTACGCTGTACAAAAAGAACATGCACACTCTGCGACGTGCTCGAACAGAAGCCTGGTACTTCAATCACATCAACGACTGTTTGTAGAGATCCAGGTCCATGGCCAAATGGGTGGCCTTTCATGACTTCGACGAGGTTGTGGACGTGAAGCGTCCTAAAACACTGTGTACGCTACTGAACAAGAATCACGAGAAGCCGTGGTGACGTATGGGAGCATCGCACTGCTGGCTCGCCAGGATGTTTTGACGGGCTGCTTCCGTGCGTTCATGACCACGTTGGGGCAAAAATTACCGCTTATATATATGACACGATATTCCAGTTTCCATTTTGTCATAATTCATATGGTCATGCTATCTAGTTGCCGTGGAAGCACAATAATGTTTAAACATTTATAATGTTGCTCTTCAGAAAATACTCTCTAAGTGCAAGTACTCGAGTATTTGACCAACAAGCCTTTCCTTAAGATCCGAAAGCATTTGCACCTCTTAAATTTGGTCATTTCATATGCATAGGTGATGCAAAAGTAGGAATTTTGTGCTCGGAGATTTGCTACTTGCACTTGAAATAGATAGCCTTGTCACACACTCCTATACACTCCTCTGGTATTCTAATAGTTTCTAGTAATAGTGCAATGTTTTTTGCTGTTGCTTGTTTAGTTTGACACCTAAAAAATGGCTTGTTGTAGCAACAACAACAAGGGTGCATGGATGTATTCGAGAGCACAATGAATGTTTGTATAGCTTTTTTGTTATCTGCTTGTGACCCCTTTCTTTTCTTTTTTTTTGGGACGGCGCACACAATTTATATTGGTAGTACTACAGGCGTCAAGCTAGTTAAGCAATTGACTGTCCTGGTATTTTGTGTTGCTTTGAAATATCTCTAGCTATTTCAGCTTGCAACAACAAGGGCGCAATAGATGCAAGTAGCAACATTTTTCTGTCCCCGGTCTTTTCACAATCTACATATGCGGCAGGTGGCTGCTGCTATTGTACATTTTCTGATGAAGGTTGACCTGTAGTTCCACCAATGATGCGCTGTTTCTTCATGTATCTCACATGATTCACTATCTCAAGCACTAGAAGATTTGAAATATTGTTTACTGATGTTTATCGCCCTTGTGGTAGACTTTTCTTCCAACATTTTTTCTATCAAGCAATTTTCTCTACTAACCAAACATGTCGCTTGCCTCTCTTTAAGGTTTGTGTAGTAGCTCTTGCATGCTTAAGTTATGGTCAATACTAATTTTGAAGATGCTTCTCATTGAACATGGCTCTAGGACTATCTATTATTTAAATGGACTTGGACTTGGTTGGAAGCTGATGACGCCCATTTGCCCAATACTGATTTGGAAGATGCTTCTAATTGAACATCGATCTAGCATTGTCTGCTATAGCAATATTGATCTTCATTTTAACTACTACAATCTGTTGAGAAGTGTCTACATACTTGAACCATCTTTGAATTATATTCCTCTTGTAAAAGTTCATGAATTCTCATAGTGTAGGACACATCTCCCATGGATAGTCTAAGAAGGAAGATGGCCCCTTTTCTCAAATTCTAAGTCCATGTCCTCATCTAAGACATCCCCTTCCATGAGAGTTGGGACACTAGAACTACCTCAACATCTTGGATGATTACCCCCATGCTTTGGAGGTACCAGCCTTGATCTTGCAGCCTCATAAGGGGGATTCCATTGGGGGAGTTGGCTCCTCCTCTCATTCTTTCTAGGCTTCAACTTTGCTTCCACTACTGCAGAGGAGAAGAGGACCCTTGTGATCTTTGATCCCATGATGAGGGATCAAACGTTTTACATGATGGAGGAGTGGCTAGGACTAAGGGGAGAGATTTGTGGATCTCCCATGGGGACATAACTATCTTTTAGTTGGGTTTCTTGATAGATTGACAAGGAATGGACCTAGTAGTAGATTTGCTTATATGGGATTGGAGGTTCATCTCAAGTAGGTGATAGTTTGATGCTACAATAGTGTGTTATCTAACTTGATCTAGAGGTCTCCTTCATGTTACAGTGAGCCTTGAAGGTAGGCATTGAGCCTATAATTTCTTTGGATCTGTTGCTTTTCCTTCTATAGTACAACCTCTACTCCTTTTAAAGGATAAACATATTGCATTTGGGTCTCCTCTTTCCATGCTTTCTCATGGACATGAAATACTTCCCTTCCAAACCCCTTACTAGGTCACAGAAATTTGAGGTTGTTGTTCAGGTGCCTATCCATGAGGGCCTTGTTATCCAACCCCCATCCTCCCAATGATTTGGACCATGGTTTATTGGAACATGCACGAGCTCCATAATCGTGCATGGAAGTAGCCACAATAGATGTTTCTTTGCCAAGAGTTGCAAAGGGATATGGTAGGATGGGTAGTATATTTTCTCTTGATTAAGAGCACATACTCTCTTCAACATATATGAGACACCTTGTCTCAGGGAGGGGCCAAGAGTTTGATCAAGAGCACACACTCTCTTCAACAAATATTAGAAACCTTGTCTCAGGGAGGGGCCAAGAGGTTTGGCCCCTTGCTATAGGCAAGAATGAAGGGGTCTTTTATGGCATAGGCATTAGCCCCATATGGGTGAATGTGTAGAACCTTACTTGCAAACAATAGTGCCCAACTTTTTAGAGGCAGCTTACAAAAAGCCTCTTATGTTGGGGGTTACTTCAACAACCTATGGTTTGAGGAGGGCAAGAAAGGCAAAGCCTCTTTCTCAACAAGGATGCCTGCAAAACTAAGAGGAGTACATGGGAATAGTTCATTTATGCAATCAATGGTCATGATTTGTGGAGAGAGGCAAATTTCTCCAGACTACCTTCTTCTCTTTTAGCTAGCAATTAAGGAATGATGGCTTGCTAGAGCATCTTGACATGTTCTATGTGGGGGGTTGGGTGATGCATAGATAGGGACCCTCAGTACTTTTGTAGGTATAAGAATGTTAGATCCCTCCCCAAGAGTGCTCCACCTAGAGTAGCCATGTTGTGGACTCCCACAAAAAGGAGGTCCATATTCCCGAGGCTTTACTCTAGGAGGAGGAGGTATAACATGCCAAGATAGAGGTTTGTTAGTAGCGTGGGATCCATCTTGAGAAGAATTGGGCCACCTAAGTTATAGACACAATTTAGAGGAGTGAGAAGCTCAAGTCCAAGGCTCTTTATCACTGGTATACTCTTCAAGAGGGCACTAAGACTATGTTTGGCTTCCATAGAGTGACTCGAAAAATAACCTTATTGATAATCTAGATTGAGAAATCATAGAATTGAGTCAATTGGAAATAAAGACAAATTTTGTGATTGGCCATTCAAGATTTGGGGTCTACATTTTTATAGCATAGGCATTAGCCCCATATGGGTGAATGTGTAGAACCTTACTTGCAAACAATAGTGCCCAACTTTTTAGAGGCAGCTTACAAAAAGCCTCTTATGTTGGGGGTTACTTCAACAACCTATGGTTTGAGGAGGGCAAGAAAGGTGGAGCCTCTTTCTCAACAAGGATGCCTGCAAAACTAAGATGGGTTGAATCACACATTACTCACTACATGGTATGTTTGGTCTTTACTCTTTTTAAAAATTTAATTGCAATTAAATTTGTTCCTCTAGTGTTTAGCTCATGTATCTTTCATATTTATGCAACACATTCTTTATGCACACGATCCATGTTTCCTTCACCAATATGGTTCATTGTATGTTTGGAGTGCCCAAGGGATGGAGAAATCTCATTATAGAACTCGAGGTGCTTATTTCAAAAGTATGCGGCATGGAAGTGATTCTCTTTGTGAAATATTTGAGTGGTTCTATCAAGGTATAGTTAGGTCCTCTTATGCAAGGAATAAAGCTTTGCAAATAGATCTAGCCCAAGCAGTTCATCAAACTCAAATGAATGAAAGAAGGCATATCATGAAAATCTTCACAAGCTTCCCATAAAAATAAAAAGTGGATAGCAACTAGAAGTCATGTTGGAAAGTGTTGGATCACCAAACAAAATATACTTTGATATTAATATAAACCTCAATTTAATCGCCAAATAAAATGTACTTTGATATTAATATAAACCTCAATTCAATATTTCTTGTAGTGTTCTTAGGACACATTTGATTAATTGGCTCATTTTTTCCTTTAAAAGAGCATTGTATTCTTTACTTGTGGATGTAGCCCTTAACATCATTCTCTATTTACATTCTAATACATTCAAGGAATGATATTTGTTTCAAGCTGTGTTGGAAAGCATTGGATTTCCAAACAAAATGTACGTTGATCTTAATTGAAACCTCAATTTAATATTTCTACACACATTTGATTAATTGGCTCATTTCTTCCTTTAAGATGCATTAGAAGGCTAGAATTAGTAAAAAAATCAACCTGGGGCTATAGTTATCAATACCTTTTAAGTCTAAGTTTGTTTGGGTAAGGGGGGCAGGGGGCAAAGTCTACCCATTGCATCTTCGGCTCCCTCAGGCAAACCGGCCCCTAGTCGAGAAGTTCTAAACTCTTATTTTGGTCATGGCCTAAACAAGCCATTAAAACATGCTGTTCCTTCTACAAATCTTGTGTAGATTATGTTCGACAACATAGTGGCATGTATATGTCATGCTGAGCAGATGTTGGTCCACCATGCGCCCCACCCCTGCTCTAAGAAGACTAGCAAGAAGGATTCCTCTATCAAGTCCTCTATGTCAAGCTTTGATAACAGTAGTTCAAAAAGCAATTTTGAGCGATCTCAGGGACTTAAACAAGTGGCAAATCACTCTAGTACCAAAGCCCTAAAAGCGCAATTCCTCAAGGCCTAATTCTTTGAAGATGGCACTCTAGCCTCCCTGAATCTCCATCCCAATGTTTGGTGTGCAAAATGCTGCAACCATAGACACAGCCCCAATGAATGCGACCTCAACCAACCATAGTGTGCCATCTGTCAGATGGCAATGCATACAACATCCACTTGCCACTACAACATGCGCCATGGACCTATTAGGACTATACCAATAATGGCTATTGTCCTTGCATAGACCTCAGCATCGACTGCTGCCTAGGGGGCTAATGGGTGCCCATACCATCCTCAACAATGAAGTTTTGTCCGTTTTCGTTTCTTTTGTACATCCTTATTTGAATTTGTACACTTCTCCCCGTCAAATTTATTTGTCACTTTGTTTTCATGGGATGTTGCATCCTTGATTTTATCACAGTCAAAGTCAAATACTGAATTGGTTTACGATAGACAACTCTTCTTTTGCCACACCGCGAGCTGAAACATTTTTTATAGGGTGAGTTCAAACCAATTACTTGACCTTCATAGCACAAGGGAAGACCTTGAATGAAAGCAAAACAACTCAAAAAATAATGATACATTAGAAAGCAATAAGGAGTAGATGTAAGAACATAAAGCCAAATCTCGAATTGACAACTAGAAACCACAAATCAAAGTGACAACAAAGATCACTATCACGAATAGATAGTGAGACTAGAATGTCGAGACTCAAGTGTGGAATCAAAGTGAGTCTCTGGAAAACGACCACACTTCATGACTTCGACTTGTAAAAAGAAGATTCATAACTCAATCCTTCGATTTATGGATATTGCCTACAAACATTCGAAAGGCCAATAGAAGAGAACTAGACATAGACTGAAATGAGATTTTAACCAAAAGAAATGGACATGGAGGACAGAGCCAATCAGGCTCAAACATGCTGATGTCAAAGTAAGACTCCTCCAAAACAAGGGCCTTAAACATATTGACCTACTCTTGCTAATCCTTCCATTGAAAAAAGTTGCCATCCTCTTTTGCTCAACCCATCTCCATCATCGAGATCTACTTGCTCTACCACCTCAAAGAACTGTTGGAAACATTAACCAAAGTCCACAACAATAAGAAAGGGTAAACTCTCCTCCTAAAACTTCATGTTCGTTGAATTGATTGATATCACTTAAACATGGTAATGACCTTCTAGTGTGGTGGGCAATGCCATTCGACAACACACCAAACACATACATGAATTGGGCAGAGAATATGGCCTCTCCACCAAAATCTGTTTGGAGAGAATAAGCATATTACAAAGGGGAGGAGAGGAGGCAAGGAGGAGATGAATCTTTAAACGTTTGTCAAGTACAACACTAGGTGATGACGTGAGAGCAAGGCTACAAAAAAACTCTTAGGGTGGTTACACACCGCTAGCGACCCGCCCATGCCGGGGGTGTGTGTTTTCACACCAGGCTATCTCAAAAACCTCTGAATCGGCATCGCATCAAATTTCAGCAAATTCCATTGGCTGCCCATGCTCATGGGCAAAATGCAGGACGAATTGCATCACCGCAGGTGGAGGCCATGCGAGCCGATGCGGGCTAATGCGGCACTAGCGTGTGTAACCGGCCTTGATAGTTTTGTGAACTAAACCCAACCAAAAACATGAGACCCAAAACCATTACGAGTCACTTGGTGTAGCTCAATAGAAGCCACATCTACATTGCAAACAGTCACGAGGGCTTAACATGGAGCTACGTGCAATTGCAGCTTTGGTGCTGTCTGTTGGCTTTCCTCTTGGAGTGAGCTTCGTTGGAGCTCTCTTCAGCAATGGGGGTGATAGCGGTACAATAAACACTCAAATCTTGTTTGGAACTCATCATGAGTACTATTAACATCCTCATCAATCGTCGTTCTTCTTCCCCAGATTGGTACAGACAGCTCACGAAGCCTCCTTGGACCCCGCCGGTACGATTCTTAGTCCTCGCGGTCGAAGAAACTTGTTGGCTTGTTGGCATCTGAGATGAATCTGTTGTATTGGGCAGAATTGGGCGTTTCCGGTTGTCTGGACAATTCTTTACATTTTGATGGGCGTCTCGTCCTGGTTGGTTTGGCTCCACGGAGGTGAGATTATTTGTAACTCTGCTTATGCGTGGCATCTAGTGAACAACTTACGAATGTGTAGCAATATGTACCCATAGGAAGAGACGATGGTGGCTATTACGACCTTGAGTGTCAACTTATCGCGATACACAATCCCGTTGAGTGAGCTTTGTTGTCGAGTTAATCATTGTATAGGCACCTTAGTGGTTAAGCATTCTGAAAAACCACCTTCAGTCTTCCAGCTTTTGTCATGTCCATTATTTATTAATAACAATTTTCTCACGTGTTGACTGGTTATGTCCAGGTTTTAAAGGCCAAAGTTTACCACTTGCTGTGTACTTGTTTCAGGTTTTCTTGGTCACTTCCTTTAGTTTTTCTGATTTTTAATCACAGAACATGAGTCCACGACTTGTAACGATTGGTGTACATGCTGCAGTTACTCCTGAACTTTCTGTGGACTCCAATTTTTTTCGGTCTTCATCGTGTGGTAAGTTCGGGTATTCTCAATTCAAAAAAAAAATCCTCAACTATAATGTATTAATTGAACTGATAATCATGCCGAAGCGTCATGGCTTCTCAATAAGTTGTGTCAAACAAGAATGTCTTATAGCTGGTAGCAACCAAACGGCATAGAGCTGCTTGTGCTCTGGTACTAATAATAGATATTTGATCAGATTTCTTCATTTGTATTTTTTTAAGTGGCCTCACGTCACCTGTCATATGCTGTTGCTTCTAAAAAGACCCTTAGTTTGTTTACTTGATTAATTGTGGATAAAGCTATGAGGTGACTGCTTAACATATGCTTCTCAACAACTTTGGAAAATGCGGATGGGCTACATCATGATGGGCGAAAATGAGCCATGTGGGGATCTCCCTGAACGTTAAGGCAGGGGACAATCATGCTCGTCACAGTTCTGTGGCTGTTGGTTAAATGAACATCACTGTGAGAAATGGTTGTTTGGATGGGACGAACATGAAATGTTAGTCTTCACAAGCAGTTTGTAGCTTGAATGAAGAGTGTGGACGACTTCTTGATTAGCCTTCTCCTTGAGTGCTAGCCTTTGTCAGGGCTGCACCTCCAGAGTGCTGACAAAATCTCAGTACAAGGACCTTTTGGATAAATGGGTATGTGTGTCTGGGAGCATATGCTTAAACTATGGTCTACATCCACTGTTGGGTGTTGATGACATCGGTGGGGATGTCATAGTAGCTAGTCCCTGCTATGTGTGATGGAGTTTATGGTTTTCAACCTTGAGAGTGACTATCATGATGAGTTTGGGCATGTTCCTAGATTCATCTAGGTATATATATCTGAACATCAGCTTGAGCACATGACATGATAAAATGAGAGAACATATTAACTGATTTACCTGATGAAGTCAGGAATTTTGAAGAAATAAAATAGAAGCTGGATAAGTAGGACCTCAGTTGGGGCCAGTGGCCTCCCATTTCATGGGGAAACTGATTGTTGTGCTGAAACATGAAAGCTGATCCCCCCCTGAAGTATATTTCAGAATGCCTGCTAAGAGCCACAATATTGGTATGCTGCAATCTTGTGCCATTCTATCATATGCTGAGTGCAGGAACATGGTAGCCAAAACAAGTCTTCATCTACAAGCAAGAAAACTATACAAGGAGGAGATGATCTTGAAGCTTGTGAAAGACACGCTTTGGAATCTAATGCACCTCAAGACATGATTTGCATACCATACTACATTGTCTTGTGATAGGACAAATAGATGAGTTCTATGAAGCTGAATCAGAATTGTCTCTCTTCCATAGATCAAATTTTGCTTGGTGTTTAATTGCAAAGGCTTAATCATTTGTGTCATCTTTGCCACCAGCAAAGGCTGAAGAGCCTTGCTGTCTTGGAATGGCTTGTCTTTGTGTGAGATTTCTCCAAGTAACAATTAGCTGAATGAATTAGCATGGCTGGAATGAGCTATTTCTTTTTCACGGACAGCAACCGTAATGCTAGTCCTGGAGTGGAATGTAGATGGTGCAGGACCTTAAAACTCTTCAAAACTTACTCCAATCAAACTGCCAGAGAATGGACAGCAACCATAATGCTAGTCCTGGAGTGGAACGTAGATGGTGAAGGACCTCAAAGCTCTCCAAAAGTACTCCAATCAAACTGCCTGAGAAGATCTGAAAATAGACAGCGAAAATACAGCAAGACCACTCCTTTTTAAGCCACAATGTGTCGGCGGAAGATACAAGCCACTGCCACAAAGAACAGCCAAGGTGTTGGACTGTATCTCAACTGAGTAGGCTGGAAAAAGGGCCAGGTAAGGCTGCCTAATATGCTGCCACGTGCCTCGGGAGGTCTATCAGATTGAGTTGAGAGCACTATCGGAGTGAAGCAAGGCTGCCCCCTCTCACCGACTCTCTTCGGGATCTATATTGATGAGATTACATCCTTTGTAGATTGTCTAGGTAGAGAGGGTTCACTTCTGTCTGACCTGTTGGTACAGATACTGCTATACGCAGATGACATAGTCCTCATATCATCCTCAGCAGAGGGACTGCAGAAACACCTAGAGGCTCTAGAGATGTGCTGTAGAGAAATTAACCTTGGAAAGACCAAGGTTATGATCTTCAACACCTCGCGAGCAGTGTACCGTCGCCATAGCTTCACGTACCGAGATGAGCCAATGGAGATAGTGCAGTCTTACACATATTGGGGGGTAGTGTTCACCAGCCCAGGTTTCATGATGACCCATGCAGCTACAACACGACTCACATGAGGGCGGGGTGCTCTAGCCTGACTAGAGAGGCAATGCTTCCAGCCACACTTCCAGGACCCTTCGACGAAGTGTTGGCTTTTTGACACCCTGGTGAGACCGACTGCCATGTATGCAGCACTTTTCTGGGGGAGTTACATTTCAGCGAAAGAGTGGAAGAGATTTGAGAGGCTATAGGTGATCATGGGATTTAGGATGATTCGGAGTAAGCCCTTGGTTACCATCAGATTATATAGGCAGAGTTCGCCATGACCCCTCTCCAAGTTGATGCCATCTTTCAGATAGTGACATTCCTCCACAGAGTCTGGGCACTACCCAATATTAAAGCCTACCAAAGATCTATGAGTCTATGAGACTGATAGAAAACTAGATACAATGAGCAAAAGGGTGGTGTGATACTAAGCGAGCATCCTAACCCATGCTAGAAAACTGTGGACATAGTCAATGCCATCATCATACACATCACCATAGTCATCATCATCATAACAGATGCAATATGATCCAATACCATACAGTACAATACAACACACACATGGCATGAAACGTCATGGTATGCCCAGTGGTAGGCTAGGCTCATGGTATGCCCAGTGGCAGGCTAGGCTGTGTAGGTAAGAAGCCCATGATAGATCGATATCCACTGTCTGGAGGAGCAGCTCGTCGTGCCCTCCTAGACGCTACTCTATGCGTGACAAGCACCGCAGTAACCCTTGTCGGCCGTATCTCAGGTCTAAAGATAGATGAGATGTCAGCTAGTGTGATCTGTGCATGTGTCCTCTGTTGAGTGTGCTACGTCTCGGTCTCGGGGTCTCTGCCTCTCCTGCTATTTGTGATTGGGGGGGCAGCATGCTCTGGCTAGAAGAATGCTGTGATCACACTCTGAGATGGGTCAGATAAGGCCTCCGATCTGATGATGCGCTCTCTATGTTAGACCACCTCATGAATGAAAGCAGCAAGGCACATCTGATCAGGGTATGGGAGAAGTTTGGGAAGGCCCTCGAATCTGTCTCTGAAAAGGCAGTGGTATCGCCCACGGATCTCGTAGTAGACTAGGCAACAGAAGGCGAAGTGCTCCTCTGACTTGACCTCATGCCGCTCACATAATGTGCAGATATGACTCCCTTTGGGGATCCCCTTTGCTTGTCCACTCTTGATACGGAGTCGATGCCATGACACACGGAACTGTCCAATGGCAATCCTGAGTGAGTGTGTAGGTAGATCTGAGTGTACCTTGGCGGTATAATGAAACCTGCCTCGGAGATGTGTAAGTAGTGGTCCCAATAGAAGCTGAGCTTCACAAGAAGCTTTGTTTGTGCCAACTAGGTCTTGAATGTGTGTAACTGTAAAAGATCCTCTCGGATGATCAAGTTGAGCTCGTTGCCTCGAAACGTGACAAACAGATTGTCAATACTGAGAGGAGCTTGACGAGATGAGAGCATCATGGATTAGTAGTGAGAGTCACTGCCACGATGCTGCCAAATGAGAGACACACACTCCACATGCGGCACGGAGAGTGCCTAGAGCACGCACGATTGAGGTCCGGTCTATTTCAGCCCTCCTCAGAGGAGACTGGCAGAGACGAGGCATCACCCTTGACATAGCCAATCGGATATAGAGATCGAGGAGACCACGCCCTCCGCCACCTTGAGAGACTGATCGACTGATAGATATACGAGAGCTCCTCACATCCCATCAGAGAGCCACCAGGGTACCTGGATATATGGAGCCTGGGCGTGTACTAGGAGCGATAGCTTTGGACACTTGATACTATTTTGCTATTTTGCTCTCTAGTTTAGCACTTTGGCTTTCAGCAATGGCGTTAGTGAGCCCTTTGCTTCAGCCCATAGCGGCTTGTATGAGTTGCTTTTGGTTTTGTACTTTTGTCTCATAGGCCTGCGAGGCCTCCTGCAGATGTTAATGCATCTTTCTTTCTCTCTCTCTCTTTGAGACCCTAGTGCATCAGGTCAGACAGTAGCAGTTGCACATGAGATAGATCGTGCACAGTGACACGTCACTAGCTTCTATGCCCTCGAGTCAGTCCCAAGACACATTGGGGTAGAGGAGGAGAAGATAGCTGACACGAGGGCAGCATGGATCAGGAGGAAGAGACGGTGTAGAGTAGTGGAGCCAATGACCAGAGGATGATCAGAGCACACACAATGGAGGTTCAGCCCGTTTCTGCTCTACTCAAAGGAGACCGTGGGAGTCGAGGTGTCACTCTTGATATGGTCCACGGATAGAGAGATCACGGAGACCATTCCCCCTGCCATAGCAAGACATGGCTCGCTAAATGCAGATACGTGACATCTTCGCATTTCATTGGAGAGCCATCGTGGCCCCCGGATATGTGTTTGGAGCATTAGCTTTGCATGTCTGAGTTTTTGAGATTTTGAGGTTATTAGCTTAGCTTAGCACTTAGCAGGGCCCTTAGCGAGTGTAAAGCTTGCAAAATAAAAGGACTCTTCACTACTTTTCCACCCAGCCAGGGATTCTAACATTGAGCTCTGCTGTCTTGTTATGTCCGGTCAGGTTCCCCACGAAGGTCTTCTCTTAGACCTCCTCCTTCAAGCTCCCTCTAGAATCCTCCCTCAATCCCAACGCCTGCCACGTGGAGTCTACTTGAGTGCCATGGGTCCATAAGGGACTTTTGGACTCCTATGTCCCTTTAGGCCTTTGGCATTGCACTCCATTTTGGCCTACGCCTAGGCCTAGGATTGTCCCGAGACCCCAATCCTCTAAGCTCCCTTTAACACAAGCACTGTCGAGCCCTCTGGTTTCCTACCTCACTATAACCAAAACTCAGGCTTCCACAATTATGGCTAATGTAATAGTCAGTTCTTTGCTTCAGCGAACAGTGGCTTTTATGAGTTACTCTATTGATTGTACTTTGTCTCATAAACCCGCGAGGCCTCCTGAAGACGTTAATACAACTCTCTCTCTCTCTCTCTCTCTCTCTCCCCCCCCCCCCCCCCTCCCATAGGGGACTGCTCCAAGGCTGCTCCAGCAAATCATTGCTCCAACTCACCTTACCAGCTCTCCCACGGAGCTCATCCACATCCCACCGTACTCCCCTTCCCCCAAGCCCACCCGAGCCCTTGTCTTTGTGCCTATTGTCCAGCACCCCAGCCATTGCGTCTGCTGTCCTTAGCTTGGTGCCCCGTCTATGCTCCTACGCCTAGCCCTGCTGCACTGAAACTCCCACCTGCCAGTCTTTGCACCTTTCTCCATTGCTCCAGCGTGTCATTGCCTAGGATTACAGCCTGACTGCTTCTGTGCCCAGTGCGCCTTTGGACCTGCTGTTCTAGCACTTGCTCCAACATTTCAGTCCACCATCAGATCGATTGTTCCAGCACGGGACTGCTTCAAGTCTGCTCTAGTGAATCATTGACACAACACGCCTTACTAGCACTCCAAAAGCAACCTATTGTTCGATTGGCTACTCGAGAGCACATTGCTCTGGCTAACCATCTGCTCCAACGTGCCATTGCCAGGCTGGGAGGAGGAGTGAAAGGTGCTTGATTTGGCACATCTACCCAACAGTCGGGATTGCTCCACAAATCTGCCCAATTTCAGCACTACTCCAGACATCTTGCCACTGCTCTAGATGG
The DNA here is from genome assembly GCF_047967505.1 of Dipteris shenzhenensis. Classification (NCBI taxonomy): domain Eukaryota; kingdom Viridiplantae; phylum Streptophyta; class Polypodiopsida; order Gleicheniales; family Dipteridaceae; genus Dipteris; species Dipteris shenzhenensis. The sequence continues at coordinate 35,102,033 of NC_141612.1, forward strand.
TGAGCTGAGAATCCTACAATCAGGATAAGTGGGCTTCATCCCCTCACTTAGCACCAACTCTATATGTGTATCCTCCACGGCAGGCCATGGTTCAGCTTGACATCTTGTAGCAGCTATGGCAGCAAGTACAACTACTCACGGAGATGCACGACATGAGGAGTAGAGAGATCGAGTACCAAAGACAATAGAGAGCCTATGATAGGATTTCTCCAGAGCCCAGATAGCGCCGTAGATCTCTGAAAGGAGGTGGATGACCTTTGTTGTCGTATAGAGGGAGCGACAAGGAGCAGTCCTATGGTTGAGGAGATGATTGCTATGATGGAGACAGTCATTGAGGAGGCCTCCAAGTGGGTGGATGTCGTGAAATGTGGGCCTGCGAAGGCAACCGTTTCAGCCACTCTACTTGAACAGCATTAGAGAGCCAGTAAGGCGCTCAAACATCAGGGTCTGTTGGGTTACACCCTCCAGCTCAGCCATTTCAGACGCTACCACCTTTGTTACCTCCACCTTGGGAGTACATGAGCATGTATTGAGGGAGCATGGAAGGTATGACGAGATCCTACTAGAGATCAGCCTCGCGTGATGTGTCATAGGCACTTAGGGTCGGCTAGTATGGGCCCACCTAGATGTTTACATGGATGAGGACCTTACACTGACAGAGGTATAAGAGAGGCAAATCACCTGTCATCTCGTATGGGTATCCTTTCATTGATACGGGCATGATGCAGGTCCTGATCATATATAATGGTCTAGAGAGATGACCATCTTCCAGTTGGCTCACCTGTTTCCCACACGGAGGAGGGTCTATATCATGGGATCCCCTACCTTCGCCTCTCAACCACTTGTTGAGCCAAAGATCGTAAGAGGTTTTGTACTGGGTACATGGCACATTAGTACGTTAGATCTGATATTGGCAAAGCTATTTAATGAAGCAGTTTGCACCAGGTCCTCGCACACTTGGACCCTTAACACCATTATCTCAATCCACAAGGTAGGGGATCCCATGAGTTTAGAAAACTATAGGATCATCATGATTAGGCATGTTTTTTTTTTTAAAGAGTGATATATTCCATTCAAAACGAATCATACAACAGGTGGGAGAGAAAGTACTCTATCCCTAGCCTCAACAATGTGGCAAAAAAGCCATGGTGGTGGTCTAAAATGCCACGACATCCCAAAAGGCATCAAATGAAAAAATAATGAGCAGTCCCATGTCCTCATGAAGGATACAAGTCTCCCACGAGCTGCCAAAGAGGTGCCTATACACGGCTCCCACTGACTCCTGAGAGTGAAGATAATCTCCGCCCAAATGGAAGCGAGAGTGTTAGCCTCCGTGCATAAATGGCCCCCAAGGACAAAAGAACATCGCGAACACCATATCCGCCATAGGGTAATGCTGGAAATCACCTCCCAGGCTGACCCTATAGCTGAAGTAGGTAGGGAATCCTGAGCTGGTATAGGTACCAAAAGCAAATCCTGCGGCTCCATGATGCTGGCCTCTGTGGGACCCCGTCTCTGTCGACGCTGCATGAAGAAACCGTGGTCTCCTGGCTCTGACTCAAAGAGAGTAAAGGCTCCAGATCCTCTCCCCCAAAGGACAGCACCCCATGTCATCAGAAAGGACTCGGATGTAACATGTGAGAACAACGTGAAGATACCTGTCCAGATCACTCTAGAGCTGGGGCAGCTCCATAAACAATGCTTGCCAGATTCCTCTGCAAGCTAACAACGCATGTTATGTCCAAGATTTATGCAGCAACACTTGACACTCATGCTACTCGAGAGGCAGATTGTGAGGGATTTGAAATGATGGGGCGGTTGTTTTCGAGCAGATCGTGCTATATTGGACCACATCTTTATACTCTAGTTGTCATTGAGAAGGCCCGGGTGCGGAAGCAGAGAGGTTATTATTGCTTTGTGGATTTCTGCAAAGCCTTTAACACTATACTATGAGACCAACTTTTTAGACAACTACTTGATCTAGGATACAGTCAGGACATCATTTGGGCAGCTCGAAACTATATGAGCGAGTATTAGGCAGAGTCAAGACTTCATCGGGTGGCGCACAGAGGAGATCATGGACACAATTGGGGTTAAACAAAGCTGTCTGTATGATGTCCTATACATCCAAGGGATGGAGTCCTTCACCACGACTTGGGGGGTGTAATTTTCCCTTAGGTGGCTCCTTGATCTCAATTCTACTATACACAGATAACATGGTCCTATTCTCCTTCTCGGTTGAGGGTCTCGAGTGGCATTTGGATGCACTCTACTCTTTCTATGATACGCACGATTTGAAGGTCTACTTGGGTGAATCCAAGGTCGTGATCTTCAACACGTCTTGAGTGATTGCGCACAAAGAGCAGTTTACCTTTGACGAGGCCCAAGTGATTGTTGCATCCTATTTACCTAGGGGTTTTGTTTTTAGGCGTGATCTTCATGGTGCGACCAACTATGTAGGCCTATTTGAGCAGGGGATATGCCGCACTAGCCAGACTCGAGCTTTAGTGCTTTATTAAAATTTTAGGATCCCAAAACCAAGTCTCTTTTCTTTGACTCACCACTCCATCTACCTAGGATGTATGGTAGTCCCTTTTGGGGGAGATGTCATGACAAGAGAAATGATTATTTAGTTAATTAATAGTCATTAGAACTTTATTATTGTTAGGCGCCAATTTGATGGTGCGGTTATATGTTTGTATTTATGATCGATCAAGCGGTGTAAATAGTACCGCCAAAACTATGTAACATTGGCCAATGATTAGTAATAAAGATGTGCACACACGTGTCTAGGTCCTAGGGGCAATAGGAAAGGGAAAGGGTGCATTAGAGTGCATTGAATGGTAGGTGCATGGGTCATAGGCTAAGGGTAGGTGTAAATGGGAAGATGGAACTTGAGTGATCTCAAGGGACATTAAGGAAAGGGTATCACCCTTTCATTGTGAATCTCACGTTGCATTCTTTCTACCACATTGCATTCATCCGTCATCTCTCTCCCACCTTGCATGTAGGTCGAAAAAGAAACAAGTACTCTCACGAGGGCGCTCTTCCCCATTGGAGGGCCAATCGGCATTCAAATTCTGCATGCATTGCACACATTTGCATTTTTGAAAAGTGTGGATCTTCACAGGAGAGACTTATCAGAGGCAGATTGGTCTTGCATAGAGAGACTTCGGGTTCGCTTACTGCTCGATGATCCTCAAGGGGCCATCGGTCCCCCATCAGATCATACTAGTGGAGTTTAGGGCTACTCCTCTACAGCTTGATGCAGTTTTTTAGGTGGTCACTTATCTGCATAGGGTCAGGGACTTTGGTACCATGACATCTGAACGACGTAGATTGCCATGGGTAGCAGTGACTTCATCTATGGCATTGGAGGTAAAGGCACATCAGATAAGTTGGTATGCTCAAACACGTGCATGATTTGTAGGCTTGGGAAGCCACTTGGTGCATAGCCGATCTTCATTGTTGTCTGCTACTTTCCCCTAGATACGCCATCTTATGCGCATGAGGTCACCATAGAGGGTCACAGCCTATATGAGACAATATATGATGACATCATGGAGTTCTCTAGCAAGGGGAGACCCTTTTTGTAGGTGACCTCAATGCACGTATGGGGGATAGACAGGTGGGCCTACTTGATTTCGGATCATACCCCCTTAGAATACCAATGATGACCCTATAGAGCTTGGGATAGTGAGGCACTCAGAGGATGCGCCACATGTGAGAGGTTATGGATGACACTTATTGGAGATGAGAGTTGTGCTCGACTTGATTATCTATAACGGTCTCAAGAGATGGTCATTATTCAGGGCTCACTTGTTTCCCACATGGAGGGGGACAGGTACAATGGAACTTGATGGGCTCCCCGTCACGTGTACAATGGACTACTTGATGGGCTCCTTGTCACATGTACATGACCTCACTGTCCATCTAGGATGGTCTATGTACTGGCTTATGAAAGCCGAAAACTACGAGATGCTGAACAACATATGGGAATCTATGAGAAAGAGTTATTAGCTGTAATACATGCCATAAACTAATGGAAGCATTATCTCTTGGGTGCTGATTTTACTGTTAAAACTGATAATCAAATATGCTGAAATATTTCTTAACAGAGACTACGCTCTTAGAGCAGCACATGAAATGGGCAAATTTGCTGTCCATGTTTCATTTTCAGATTGTTCATACACCGACAGCTCAGAATAGAGTGGCAAATGGCCTATCTCGAAGACCCAGGTCAATAATGTTACCATTGCTTACCTTAGGGATCTTGAAGAGACAAGAGAGCAATATGTCCAATGACCCATACTTCGGAGAAATAATGCAGCAAATGTAGGAGGGGTAGTCCACAAGTTAGTGTTCCACGAAAGATGGGTATCTAATCAGGGATGACTGCCTGTGCATTACTAGAGATTTGAGATAGAAAATTTTGGAGGAATGCCATACACCCCCATATGCTGGACATAGAGGTAACTCAATATTTGGAGATATATTTTTACTGGCCAGCCATGTGTAAGGATATACATAAGTTTGTTATAGAATGCATTATTTGTTAGAAAATTAAGTATGACAGATGACAGGCACCTGGCCTGCTGATGTCTCTTCTTGTGCATCAGGCACCATGGGAGAGTATAGCAATGGACTTTATGTTTAAGTTGTCATGATCAAAGACAGGGAATGATGGGATATGGACAGTTATAGACAGATTCAGCAAACAGGCCCATTTTATTCTGGTGTGTAAGACCATCAAGGTAGACCACATGGCCAAAGTTTTCATGGCTCAGATCGTTAAGCACCATGGAATGCCAAAGTCCATTGTTGGTGACCAAGATTTTAGGATGACTAGCTTATTTTGGAGAGCTTTATTTGACAATATGTCGATGAACTTGAAATTTTCTTCTTTCCACCCAGGACAGATGGCCAAAGTGAGGTAGCAAATTCATTTGTGTTAGATTTTTTGAAATGCTATGTTGCTAATTAGAAATCAGATTGGAAGAAGTATCTTCTGCTCGTGGAGCTCACATACAATAATGCAGTTCATAGTTCCACAGGAAAAGCCCCATTTGAGGTCATATATGGAAAGGTGATTCTGCCACCACTCCCGAGGACTGAAGATGAGATATTTGCAGCTGATCAGTATGTCAGGGATCTCCAGACAGCATTCAGCCAAGTGCAGATAGCAATAGAGGAATCTCAAGAGAGAAAAGAAAGCTGCAGATAAGCACAGAAGACAACTAGACCTCAAGCGAGGGGATTGGGTACTTTTAAAGTTTGAGAAAGCCAGGCTCCGCAAACTTAAGAGAAAAGAGAAAGCGTATGCCCAGCTGTCTACCAGGTATTATGGCTCCTTTTGGGTCATAGATGGAACCAATGAGGTAACTTATAGATTGGAGTTGCTAGAACATTGTAAGATTCACAATGCATTTCACGTGAATCTTCTAAAGAGCTATCAAGGGTTGGAGCCTACAAAACCTATAATGGAAGATCCACCAGAAGTGGATGAGCTAGAGGAGATCCTCTAGTCAGAGCAAATTGTGTATCATACGGTACGCAAGGATTCCAGCGGCACGGTAATTTATAGGTACCTTACCAAGTTCAAAAATTATTCGCCATTAAATGCCAAGTGGATGGATGAAGACATGTTGTCTGATTATTTACAAGTTTTAGATATTTACAAAGAGGCTTTTTAGTTGAGGTCTAATTAGAAGCAGAGGGGATGCCACCAAGTTGTAAATACTCTGAGTAAATACAACTTTGACCTCTAGTTTGACTATAGGTAAAGACTTCTTCTTTTATTTTACTATGGTACCAAGAGTTCTTCTATTTGGTCAAAGCATTGACTTCGGTCAATGGCTTGACTTCGGTCAAGGAGTCTTGGTTTCGGCCAAGGGGAGTTGACTTCGGTCAACCAAAGCATTTGTGATGACTACAATCAGAGAGATTTGACTAGGGTTAAATATTTTGACCTCCTTAACCACGATCAAAGAGGGTTGATGTGGTCAATTAGGGTTTACCTCGATCAACCCTAGCATTTCTATTTGTGTGCTTTGGTTTGCTTGGTGGGGACGCCCACAGAGACTAGGATTAGTTTAAAGATTTCTATTTGCATGCAAGAGCTAACAATTAATGGGTGCCATGGCTATGTGCTATAATTAATTCTTGCGAGTACAAGAGAGTGGTAAAAGTGCCCTACTCTTAAGGGGCCAAGGCTGCCTACAAGGAGGAGCTTACCTTAGCATGTGACCAAGGTCATTGGCATGTAATTAGTGGGTAGCTAGGATTTTGACAGGTGGTAGTTGCTACGTTGGGAAGCTGGGTCTTCCAGTTCCGTGTAATTTTCCCAGAAACTATAGCTCTGATACTAATGTAACAGGGAGATTGCCTAACTTACTCTCTCTCCTGCTCACTACTAACTGAACTGAAAGAATGATGCACTCAAAACACAAGTGGAACTGTAGAGTGAGTGTGAGAATCAGAGGGAGAGAATATAGTGGGCCTCTGAAGAGGGAAAATAATAACTGAATTAATATCTGGCCCTGAGGGCTGAATACAATGTAAAGAACTGAAAGGACTATATACTTGGGGATGAACCCTCACTACAAAAGAAGGGAACTCCTGTATAGATGGACCTAACCCTCACTGCTGAGCTGAGTGCTGAAGGCTAAAAGGGGAAGGGGCTGCTCCGATGCAGAACCCTAACTGTTGCTGCTGTCCGGATTGAACCGGGCCTGGAGGTGGGACCTGTAGATCCCTAGGATGGGGGTAGATCTGCTGCTGACTATCCTGGGCCTGAACTGCTGTTGATACTGTGGAGGCTGTTGAGGACTGAAGAGCCCAAATAATGAGGGCCAAGGGGCTGGCTTTTATAGGCCCCCTTGAACCCTAAAACAGGCCGACCAGGCTGTAAAGCCCACCGACCAACCTGCTGCCTGACCCAATTGCTGCTGGTCCTCCCGACTGCCACATGGCATTGCACATGATGACATGGCACTGTGCCTGAGGACATGGCACAGTGTTGGGGTAAAGGCACATTGCCTACCCTTATATTAAAGAATTAAAGTTAGGACACCTATGACTGTCTTAAGACAGTCATAGGGTAAACCTAATCCTAATAAAACTTAAGTGAGTTTGTGGTGTGGCTCACTCATGACTTCACACCCGCACTATTGTGTCTCTCTCACTCTCACTCTCTTGCTCCCTTTCCAACTTTTCTTCCCCCTCACAACTGGTATCAGAGCCATCCCTTTTCTTTTCCCTCCTTCCACTCCCTCCTCTCCCTAGCCTACCCCTACCGTACGGACAGATCCGTACGGCTGTACGTCGTCCGTACAACCGTACGGACGGAGCTCGAGCAGCGAGCTGTGGTGCAAGGCGGCGGCGTCGAGCAGCAAGGGCAGCTCCAAGGCGGCGGCGTCGAGCAGCAAGGGCAGCTCCAAGGCGGCGGCGTCGAGCTGCAAGGGCAGCTCCAAGGCGGCGGCGAGCAGATCTGGGCGCAGGCGCAGGCGTTCGACTCGAGCTGGGCGCGGGTCTTTTTTTGGCACAGCAGCTGCTAGCTGCTAGCTTGCGCAGGGTCAGCGCAGGCTGTGCGGGATCAGAGCGCGCAGTGCGCTCTCAGGTACGGAAATCCGTACCTGTTGTACGGATTCCGTACCATAGCCGTACAGGCGTCCGTCAGTACGGACGACGCCGTACTGTTTCCTTGGAAACTGCGACAGGGAGGAGTTCGTTTTTTTTTTTTTGGGAGCTGCGTCAGGCATCTAGGCACGCAGGCCTAGGTAGCATTCGAGGAGGAAGAAGAATAAAATCTCGTTTTTCGAAGAAAATAGAGCAGATATCAGGTTATGTATCTGACAGTGTATATATGCTTTTACTGGGATTGAATCTCAGTTTTCGGGTGAGCAGATCATAGGGCTTTTGCCTGGCAGTTGGTGTTTTCTATGCCTTGAGGCAGTGTGTAGCCAGGGAGCACACATTTGCTTTCTTTCCGCAGTGCATTTGGTGACATTTGTTGCAGGTCACATTCTTTGTACACACTCTGAAAATCTCAGTTGAGCCACGCTTGGTCAGGGCGCATCGAGTTTACTCGGTCCCTAACTGCCCATCGTTGACAGTGCTCAAAAGATTTTCTTCTGGGTGTTTGTACTTTGTGGTTTGTGTTGTTACTGAGTACACAGAGGCAGTCTATGCTTTGCACATTGTCAGGTACAAGAGTCAGAGAGATTTTCATATTGCATGCTACCTCATTGTTGAGGTGTTCTTCACTTGATTCAGGTGTCAGATCAAGGGGCTTTTGCCCAGACTTTGTTTGACAACACTTGGGTTACCTACAGATATCTTCAGCTGCATTTTCTCCCCTTGGTATAAGGGTGATTGCTTGGGATTTATCCCATTTACTGTTGCAGGTTTTGTGACAGGCTGAAGGGTCATTTACTGTTTTTGGGGTGTTTGTCAAGTGATTTCTGCAATTTGAGTCAGTGACATACCTCATCTGAGGTGGGAGAAGTGATCAGTACAGTCAGTACAGCAGTGTTTACAGCAGTCTGAAATGGTTTTGTCAGATTAGTATGCACTGTTAAGCTCTTGTTGAGCAGCAGCAGCAGTCTGAAATCACTGTTTTATGCCTTCTTTGAGCTCAGTACAGTCAGTACAGCAGTGTTTACAGCAGTCTGAAATGGTTTTGTCAGATTAGTATGCACTGTTAAGCTCTTGTTGAGCAGCAGCAGCAGTCTGAAATCACTGTTTTATGCCTTCTTTGAGCTCAGAACAGTTTGTCAGAAGGTACAGTATTTGCAGGGACATTTACTGTTTTGCTGCAGATTTTACTGACAGTAAAAACAGCACCTTTGAGAGTGCTTCTGGCTCTTGAATAGAGCAGGCTTTTTCTGAGAAATCAGAACTTTTTTTATTCAGTCTTTTTACTTCCAGGGAGTCAGGTACTTTCCTCATCTGATATGGCATCAGGAGGAGGTGATTCTTCAATTCTAAACATAAAGAAACTGGAAGGAGCACATAACTATGCATTATGGGCAGAACAGTGCTTGAATGTTCTTCTGTTAAAGAAGATTGCTAAGCCCATAAGGGTAAAGGGTGTCAAGCCATCTGATATGGCAGCTGATGATTGGGAAGAGCTTGATCTGTCTGCGAGGGCAGCTATCATGCTCACTATTTCAGACACTCTTGTGTTCAATGTACAGGCTGAAAAGACCTCTTATGGTCTATGGCAAAGACTAGAAGAACTGTATGCCCAAAAGAGCTCAGCCAGTAAGGTTTATTGGCTGAAGAAGCTGGTCGATCTTCGCATGAAGGAAGGTACAGCTATGACCTCACACTTGAGTGAGTTCAATGCTATCTTTACACAGCTGATTGCACAGGGGTTGAACCTTGATGAGGAGTTCAAGGCTACTTTCTTGTTGTGTACTCTTCCTGAGAGTTGGGACACTTTCAAGACCACCCTGTCAAACTCAAATGCCACTCTTATTTATGCTGATGTAGAGAGCTCTCTCCTTATGGAGGAGATGAGCAGGAAGAATAATGCGGGCAGCAAGTCTTCAAATGCTTTGCAGGTACAGGATAGAGGCAGGACTCAGCAGAAGGGGAGATCTGCTAGTAAGTCCAAATCCCGCAGTCAGTCCCGTGGCAAAAAGGACATTGAATGCTTTTATTGTGGCAAGAAGGGACATGTGAAGTCGAAGTGCTTCAAGTTCATACGGGATCAGAAAGCCAAGAAGGCTGAAACACAAGATGCAGGAAATGCAAGCAAAGGCAAAAACAAGGCCAAGATAGTTGAATTGGATGCAGTGAATGTTGCAGCAGAGGACAGTGACAGTGACATACATGATGTTTTATGCTCTTCTGCTGTAATAGCACATGCTTTGGTTATTGATGGCCATGACATGCACACCTGGCTCTTGGATTCAGGTGCCTCTTTTCATGTTACACCTCATAGGGAGTGGTTTACTTCCTACACAGGTACTCATGGAGTTGTTCATCTTGGGAACAACTATGCATGTCAGATTGCAGGGGTTGGCAGTATACAGATAGTACTTTCTGATGGACAGTCATTTATGCTTGATGGTGTTCGCCATGTGCCGCAAATCAAGAAAAATCTGATTAGCACTGGCTTATTGGATGACAGTGGTTACCACACCACATTTGGAGATTCCAAATGGGTGATTACTGATGGCCATACTGTAGTGGCTGAGGGTTTTAAGAGTGATACCTTGTACCCTCTTTATGTTTCCAGTGTGGGTAATCATGTTGTTGCCATAACCGAGCTGCCAAAGGTTTCATTGTGGCATAGCCGGTTGGGACACATGTCTGTTAAGGGAATGCAAGAACTGTCACGTTTGGGTTATCTGCCGCCTCTCTCTTTTTCAGATTTGCCTACTTGTGATCATTGTATTTTTGGCAAGCATTCTGTGACTCCTCATAAGAGGAGAACTCCCCAAAATAGAGCACCACTTGATCTAGTGCACACTGATTTGTGTGAGATGCCACAGTTATCACTAGGGGGTGCCAAATATTTTATTACTTTCATTGATGATGCCACACGTAAGGTGTGGGTCTATTTCTTGAAGCATAAGGGAGATGCCCTAAATGCTTTCAAGAGATTTGTCGCTCAGGTGGAGAATCGGACAGGTCGTAGGCTGAAATGCCTCAGATCCGATAATGGGGGTGAGTATGTGTCACATGCTTTTGTGCAGTTTTGCCAAGCTAAGGGCATCAAACAGGAACTCACAGCCCCTCATAATGCATCTCAAAATGGTGCAAGTGAGCGGATGAATCGAACTGTTCAGGAGAAGGTTCGATGTATGTTGTCTTATGCTGCATTACCCCATGGCTTTTGGGCAGAAGCCGTGCAAACAGCAATTCACATTATTAACAGGTCACCAAATAAGGCTTTGGAGTTGAAAGTGCCAGAGGAGGTGTGGTCTGGCAAGCCACCTTCATATAAGCACTTACGGGTATTTGGCTGCGAGTGCTTTGCTCATGTACGCAAAGATCTACGCACCAAGCTGGATCCAAAGTCTATCAGATGCATCTTTATGGGATATGGTGATGAAGGTGAAATGGGGTACAGGTTATGGGATCCCGTTAAACGGAAGATTATACGCAGCAATGATGTCATCTTTAAAGAAGATAGTGTACACAAGGAACCCGTGCAACCTGTGGAATACAGGAGGGTTATTTATGATGATGTTGGACAGCAAAGAATGCCCATTTATATGCAGCAGCAGCCTGCTGCAGATCACCCTGTTCAAGAGGGTATACAGGCTGAAAATCAGCCAGATAATTTTGCCAATGATGCACCACTGGATGTGCCAACAGATGGGGCTGTAGAACAGCCAGATATGGTGGTACAGCCACCCGTCATGCATGAAGAACAGGCTGGACAGCAGCCTAATCCGGAACATTTTGTGAGGAGGAGCACCCGTGCACAACGGCCTCCTGCCAGGTTTGTTCCAGGAGCCAATAATGTGGCTGATTTTATCATGTTAACAGATTGTGGTGAACCTTCCAGCTTCAATGAAGCTATGGGAAGAGCAGAGAAAAAGAAGTGGGAGAAAGCCATGCAATCAGAAATGGACTCCCTACTTCAGAATGATACATGGGACTTGGTGCAGTTACCTGCAGGCAGAAAGGTTTTGCCATGCAAGTGGGTTTACAAAGTCAAAGTGGATTCAAATGCTTTACCTCGGTATAAGGCCAGATTGGTTGCCAAGGGATTTAAGCAGGAGAAGGGCATTGATTTTGATGAGATTTTTTCCCCTGTAGTCAAGATGACTACTTTGAGAGCAGTGTTGGCTCTTGTTGCTCATGCTGACATGGATTTATGTCAGATGGATGTGAAGACAGCCTTTCTTCACGGAGATCTCCATGATGAGATCTATATGAGTCAGCCAGAAGGATATGCTGTTAAAGGGAAAGAGCAGCTTGTATGTAAGCTCAAAAGAAGCTTGTATGGACTCAAGCAGGCGCCAAGAGAATGGTACAAGAAATTTGATGCATTCATGCAGTCCCAAGGGTATCATCGGTGTGAGACCGATCATTGCTTATACACCAAACGGGCAAAGGATGACAGTTTGATGCTACTCATTCTATATGTGGATGACATGCTTATTGCCAGTAAATCTCAGCATGAGATTAGTGCTTTGAAGAAACAACTGCATAAGTCTTTTGACATGAAAGACTTGGGGGATGCAAATCATATTCTTGGCATGCGTATTACTCGTGACAGGTCCCAGGGACTTTTGTTTCTGTCACAGCAAGAGTATATTGACAAAGTACTGCAGAGGTTTAAAATGGAGGGGGGGAAGTCCATTAGTACCCCGTTACCTCCACATTTAAAACTCAGCAGTAAGGACAGCCCCAGATCAGATGATGATAAGGCTGAAATGGCCAAGGTTCCGTATGCATCTGCAGTTGGATCTTTGATGTATGCCATGGTTGCCACTCGTCCGGATATTGCTTTTGCGGTGGGAGTCATCAGCAGGTATATGGCAAATCCAGGCAAGCGGCATTGGGAAGCAGTGAAAGGTGTCTTGAGGTATCTCAAAGGTACCAAAGACTTGTGCATATGCTATGGTAGGCAGGATGCATTGGTGCATGGTTTTACAGATTCAGACTATGCAGGGAATGCAGACAACCGGAAGTCTACTACCGGTTATATTTTTACATTTGCAGGAGGTGCTATATCATGGGTGTCTCGGTTGCAGAAATGCGTTGCACTATCAACCACAGAAGCTGAATATGTTGCAGCCACTGAGGCTTGCAAGGAAGCAATATGGCTTACTCGGCTGGTGGGAGATTTGGGCATTACAGGAGATATGCCAGTTCTGCATTGTGATAGTCAGAGTGCTATCATGTTGGCAAAGAATCCGGTCTTTCATCAGAAGACCAAACACATAGAAGTGAAATATCATTTCATCAGGGAGGTACTGGAAGACAAGCGTCTTGAGCTTGTGAAAGTACATACTGATGATAATCCTGCAGATTTGCTAACTAAGAGCTTGCCTACAGAGCGGTTTGCACATTGCCGCCACATCATGGGATTAGGATGAGACCATTCTTACTTTATGGTCTTGTATACAGTAACTGTATATTGCTGTATTTTTATTCTTTTCTCCCCTTTAGGCACATTGGCCTTTAGGTGGGAGGTTGTTGGGGTAAAGGCACATTGCCTACCCTTATATTAAAGAATTAAAGTTAGGACACCTATGACTGTCTTAAGACAGTCATAGGGTAAACCTAATCCTAATAAAACTTAAGTGAGTTTGTGGTGTGGCTCACTCATGACTTCACACCCGCACTATTGTGTCTCTCTCACTCTCACTCTCTTGCTCCCTTTCCAACTTTTCTTCCCCCTCACACACAGCACTGACTGACACAGCGCCTGCTGTGTTGACTGCACTGGCTGTTCTGATGACTGTACAAGCTGATGTGGTCAGCTTGGAAGACCTGGCTGCGTGCGCGGTAGCCTGTGTGGACCTGCATCTGCTGATCTGGTTGCCTGTGTGGCAGCCTGCACAGACTGCTGACATGGTAGTTGAGCATGCCATGGGCAGAGGATGCCCGTGGCACACACACCACACACACATATAAATAGTTCTCTGCTTATGTCAATTGATCAAACAATCATTTAATCAATATTACTAGTGGCTATATACTATTGAATCAATACTCTCAATGTGCATAAAGTTTGAGACATTTCTGACATGCGCGGGCGCACGCAAAAATATATGCAGCAAAAAGGTGTAGGACCAGCACATGCAACGGATAATATAGATACCAAAATATCTAGGATTCAAACTGGTAGCTCTCAAGATTAGAGTACATCCGAAACATGAAATCTCTACTTAGACAAGTCACAATTGTATGGATGATGATATGTCAAAAGCGCATATCAACGTATTATTGTTAGAACAAAGCTTACGCCAATTGTACAACTTTCTGACGGTGACCTCCATTGATGAACAATTGCTTGTCAACAATATACATTGACAAATGAGCGCCTATCTGATCCATTTTCTGCTTCAACTCTATGAATGAATGAATGTTTATGCCAACATGTCCCGCTTTAATTTCCATCCGTTCGCACATATGGAGATACTAGGCACGTTTGCGCACTGGTACTATTGTTCACCGGTGCTTTTACCAATCTATTCACCAAGGACCTTACCCACATGCGCATGTCCACTTGTAGGCGAATATTCATTTGCCATTCACTAAGACCTTTGGAGGTGTTGCCTACACAAACAAAACTGAAAGTGTCTCCATCCAAGCAGCTATGGGACAAAGCATGCAAAGAGAGAACTCAAAGCATCTCCACTCAAGCAAACGCCATGGGGCCAATTACACTTGGCTTGCTGCCTATTTCCACTCGTAATCACACTTCTCCAATCCACTCCCCACAGTCAGAAGCATCTTTGCTCAAGCATTGCAATAGGCTTCACGTGCAACTCCTATTTCCACTCTGAATCTCACTTCTTTAGTCCACTTCTTCCTCACCTAAGGCATCCCCCCTTGGGTTAATATTACATTATACTATCCACTAAGTTTTGGGTAAATTTGGAGCCAAATCTATCCTTGAGGGCTTATAAACACTTGCCTTGCCAGTCATAAAGTTGCCGTCATTTGCATGCCAAAGCCATAGTTACCTAGAATGGAAATGTTCTTCAATATGCCAACACCGGTCTAGGAACGAGAATTCAAGACGACTGGAACAAGAATGCCATAATACCAATGGTGGTGGAGTTGAGGGTAGTAAAGGAGTCTAGAGAATATATAAAGATATGATGATGGGCCAAACGACATACAAAGACAAAGCAACTAGGAAAGGGCCCTAAAAAGGCAAGCAATTATCATCAAGTTGGACTCGAAAGAACTCCTTGGCACCTACAAAGCTGAAAAATGTCATTGAGAGACTAGTCATTCTCTAGACTTTTCATGGCCCTTCCGTATGCTTGACATTCCCTAGGCATTCCCAATAGTCATCTTGAGCAAAACAACATTCTCAGGCCAAAACAGCCCTAGATGGGCACTACATACATAGCCCTCCCTCTATAGCCATCGTGTGCATTGCCTAGCCTTACAATTAGGGTTGCCAAAAACCACAAGGTTCACCTCATCAGGTTATTTGCAAAGAAACCAACAAGCTTGAGTACATGTGCGTTGCTCTATCAGCTAGATTTAGATGCTCGTTTAGGAGAGACTAAAATGAAATCGTATAGTCTTCAGAAGCAGTTGTAGCTTGAATGAAGAGATTTTGGACTGCCTTTTGATTAGCCTTCTCCTTTAGTGCTAGCCTTCATCATGGATGAGTCTGCCCTTCACCTCCGAAGTGCCGACAGAAACCCAGTACGAAGACTTTGTATAAATGGATGCTCAAGAATGTGTGGGTGTGTGGTTTGTAATGTTTATACTATGGTCTATAGCCATTGTTGGGCATGATGACGTCAGTGGGGATGCCATAGTAGCTAGTCTCTGCTATGTGTGATGGAGTTTGTGGCTTTCAACCTTATGAGCGACTATCATGAGATTGAAACTACACTATGTTGTGTTTTAGAGGATGAGTTTGGTCATGTTCCTGGACTCATCTAGGTATATGCTTCTGCCGTATCAGCGGACATGCAAATTTCACCTTGTGAAGTTTTCGTCCATGTT
Organism: Dipteris shenzhenensis; assembly: GCF_047967505.1. Lineage (NCBI taxonomy): Eukaryota > Viridiplantae > Streptophyta > Polypodiopsida > Gleicheniales > Dipteridaceae > Dipteris > Dipteris shenzhenensis. The sequence continues at coordinate 35,117,699 of NC_141612.1, forward strand.
GCCGCCTACTGTTTTGCGATAATTCTTTCTATCTTAAGTGGTGCGTTGCCCTATCAACTAGATTTAGATGCTTGTTTGGGAGAGACTAAAATGAAATTGTTTAGTCTTCACAAGCAGTTGTAGCTTGCTTGAAGAGATTTTGGACTACCTTTTGATTAGCCTTTAGTGCTAGCCTTCGTTATGGCTGAGTCTGCCCTTCACCTCCCGAGTGCTGACATAAACTTAGTACTACGAAGACTTTGTATAAATGGATGCTCGAGTATGTGTGGGTGTGTGGATTTGTATGTGTGAGAGCATATGTTTATACTATGGTCTACACCCACTGTTGGGCGTTGTTGATGATGTCAATGGGGATGTCATAGTAGCTAGTAACCGCTATGTGTGATGGAGTTTATGGTTTTCAACCTTATGAGTGACTATCATGAGATTGAAACTACACTATGTTGTGTTTTTAAAGGATGAGTCTTTGACTATTGTTAGAATTGTATCGGAAAACAGTTGCAATGGATACTCGGAGAATAGTTGCAATGGATGCATTTTTTGGTCAAGTTTGTGAGCTAATGGTCTCTAAATTAGAGTCTCGTTCAATTGGAAGACTCCTTAGGTGGCTTTAAGGGACAAAGTCTTGGGAAAAGAATGGCTGTGTAATAGAGGGGGACTCAGAAGTCTTGCTAGTCTATAGGTCTGCAATCCAAGTCCTCTTTGATGGATGGAAATGGTAGAGCTCTCTCTCTTTTCTCTCTAAATTATGTATGGCTTATTATGTTTTTTCCAAGTTGTAATGTAGGCACTCTAAATAATTGGAGCTGCTTTTTGCACTCCTTGGGAGCTGCCATGTGTCCTCCCTAAGCAGATGTACTAGAGGGTTTTTCTGTCCCATAGACCTGCTTGTCTTTTGTGGACGTTAATAGACTTTCCTTCTTTCTTTCTTTCTTTCGTTCTGGTTGTGTATGTTTCTGCCCCTTCCATTTTGATTCCTCATCCTCTTCCCCTTCCCCTTCCCTTTCCTCTTCCATGAATTTATTTTTCTTGTTGTCTATCTATTTCCGTTCTTTCTTTTTTTAAACCTTCTATTTCCAAGGAGTCTTAATTTGTAAGGTTGGATACATCCTAGAAGTGAGTTGGTAACCTATTTTTCTGTCTCCCATGGTGATAGGGGTTAAAGATTGGAAGGTAGGTATGTCCTTATGCATCTTCCAAACTCATAGCCAATAGACATCATACCCTTGTTTTCTAAACGTGGACTCGGAACAAAACACATCTTCAAAGCTTGTGATACGACATAGAGAAGCGCGAAGTTTGTGATTGTATTTAATCATACTTTAAGCTTAAATTCCAAAGGGCTCTTGTGCATGTAGAGCTTCCAAAGGGACATGTCAATTACAATTTATAGTATGCCATTAGAAATTAATATTTTGACTAGACGTCGTAATTGTGAAAGTCATGAAAACCTTATAGATCCATAGACATCCATTCAACCCTCAAGGGGGGTCTTTACATATCCTAACAAGAAGATTCAGTTTGTTTGTATTTTGATTCAAAACAAAGGGTTTAAGGATACGTAAGGACTTAGAGAAATCTATGAAAAATTACATGGTTATATCTCATAACAAGTTGTACTTGAGAGAGATTGTAATACAATTCCTTTTGAAATAGCTCTTTGTTTTGCTTCTCTTTTCTTTTTGCCAAAAGTGAGAAAGATTACGAGTCGATATTGGTATGGCAGGGTCTTGCACTTTTGGAGATTGCTTTCCTTTGGTCAGCTATTGCAGTGACGCTATATCTCTTTTGGCGTGTAAATCCTCTCGCTGCGTATTTACTTGTGCCGTATATAGTATGGTAAGTGCATATTCTCTCATGTTTAGCAATAGGAAATACTTGCAATGCATGTGCAATGTGAAAGAAGAATTGGAATTATTGAAAAGGCAATGAAATTGTAAATTGCATACAAATAATTGGGGAGTTAAATTACCACAAATGTATAGGAGAGGGGATCTTCTAGTCGACGAAACCATCAAAACCTCGCATGAATTTGCATCTACTGTTGAAAAGTAGAGGATAGAATCACTCACTCCTCACACTCCCGATCGCAGCTCAAACAACACTCAAAGAGAAGGGGAGAGAAAGATAGCAAAACTGAGATATGTATTCATCCACAGATGTGGGCAGACAAAAGCTCAAAGATGAGCATACAGTCAGCCAAGAGATGCTGGACCAAATCCTGAGTCTACTCTTCTCCCTACGAGCTTACCGGTGCAAGGCTGGTCTGTGCAGGTGATGAGAAACACAGGGAGAGCGGAGCCCTTTTTATAGGAGGGCCTGGTGCTTTCAAATTGGCCGACTAGGCCAGTCAGCTGCAGCCAACTGCACCGACCTCTGAAGGGGCCAAAATGGCCACCCCTTGGTCGGTTTTTGGGCCAGCCTCCTAGTCTATATAAGACCCCATATGCTGGGCCTTTGTGCTGCTGCTGGCTGGTCCTGGTACTTCTGCAAATGCCCCCGCATGGACGCATGGTGCTGGCGCAATCCTCCATGCAGGGTGCTGCCACAGATATGGAAGAGATCTGCCTCTAGACAGCCAGGTACCCTCAGCCCTTATCCCCCTATAGTCTCCTGCCCCCTTTTCCCCTACAATCGGGGGCTCACAAGTGGGGCAGTGACATTTCTAACACCCCTCTCAATGACACAATTGTGGGCTGATCTCCATGCGTCAAATGAGGTGTTCCATTTGCTCTCTAGGAAGCGCCTTCGTGAAGACATCCGAGATGTTGTCGTCGGTTGGGCAATACATCAACTCTATGACTTCTTCGTCGATGAGTTCTCGAACGAAGTGGTAATGGACCTCGATGTGCTTTGTCCGTGCGTGAAACACGGAGTTGTTAGCGATCGTTATGCAACTCTAGTTGTCGCACATTACCACTGTCGCATCTTCTTGGGCCACATTCATGTCCTCCAAGATCCACCTGAGCCACAATGCTTCGCATGCCGCTATACAAGTAGCCCTATACTCCGTCTCTGTAGATGAAAGAGCGACAGTAGGTTGTTTCTTTTTCAGCCATGACACAGCTCCTGAGAGTAAGAAACAATATCCAGAAGGCGATCTCCGGGTATCAATATCATCTGACCAATCACAATCATAGAAACCTCCCAACTCAATGCCTCTCGTATAAGTGATGCTGTAGGTGCAAGTACCTTAGCACCCTCATACCTTCATCCCAATGGGCCTTCTTGGGTGTGGCGGAGAACTGACGGAGCAATCCAACTGAGTAGAAAATATCCGGTCTGGTATTGGTGAGGTAAAAGCAAACTCCCCACCATGCGTCGATACAGTGATGAATCAACCGGCTGAGATGGATCACACACACTTAGCTTCAGACTAGTTTCCATGGGAGTCGCTGCTGCTTTGCAATTTTCCATCTGAAAGCGTTTGAGCAGCTCCTTGCAATATTTCTCTTGTGAAATAAAGATACAGCTCTTTCCCTACTTCACCTCAATCCCAAGAAAGTAGTGAAGTATGCCTAAGTCAATCTTCTCGAACTCCTCCATGAGAAGTCTCTTGACCCGAGCAATCTTCTTCGTATGATCCCCCGTATTGATGAGGTCATCCAGATATAGAATCAATACCAACTGCAAATCCCCCTCTGTGTCGAGATAAAGATTTGCTTCTGATAGACTCCGTTGAAGCCCGATTTTTCGGGTCAAAAAGACGATAGGCCTTGAATTTTTCATTGTATCACACAAAGATACATCTTCGGCTATGCGAATCAAGCTTGTCCGCTCATCTTTATGCACATGAACAAATGCATTAGAACCGAAAATCCGTGAATGAGATATTGTTGGCTTCTTACCATAGTAAGCTTCATATGGAGTCTTGTCATCAACAACCTTGGTCTTGCTTCTGCTGAGGATGTAAACGGCAATGTTCACGGCTTCACCCCAATAAGCTTTCGATAGATTCCTCCCTCGCAACATGGTCAAACCTGTCTCTGTGACGGTCCTGTGCTTGCTCTCAGCAACTCCGTTCTGCTGAGATGTGCGAGCTGTATCTCTTGATCCCGTGGTTCTTGCAAAATCCATTGATCTTGGTAGAAGCGAACCCTCCCCCTCTATTTGTGTGGAAGTGTTATGCTCTAGCCGAGATAGCATGACCTCGGATAGATCGGTGGGCATTTTCTCTTAGATGACCAACTTTTGTAATAGTTAATGTGCGTAATTAAAAGGGTCAAGAGAAGTAACTGCCAAGGTCCTAGGTGAGGGCGGAATGGCATTGACTAGATAGTTCTGAGTGCTAAGGCCTAGGTGCACCTAAATGTGCAATAATGCCAAGGGGCAAGTGGGTTTTAATGTGCCCCAAGAGAGGGGTAAAATGGTGCACCAAGTGGAGAGGCCAAAATGCTGACATTTGGCAAGGAGAACTATCTAGGAAATTGAGGGTCTCATGGATAAGCATGAAGAAAAATAACGAAAAAATGTACGTGATCTGACGACAGCTATCTATGAGAGTTAGGCTGGGTGGAAAATTGGAGTGCCATCGCCCGTGACTGTACTAACGTAGGAGATGAGATAGAAGGGTGTTACATTTTGGTATCAGAGCAAAGTTAGTGACGATCCTGGGACGGCAGAAGAGAATCGACGAATGATAGAATTGTCGATCATACGGGTGACCAGTTAGAACGAAATTGAAGAGAGAATTAGGCGAAATCAGTACTGGGAACGACGAAGGGTGGTGACAATTTGGTATTGTGACGCTTAAGTTTGGTGAAGACCGTCACGTAATGAACCTGTTTGTTCCGCTTTGGAATATGGCTGGTTATCAGTAGGCAGAGATGGGTCGTGGAAGAGCGAGCGACGCGCATAACTGAGCATCGAAATCAAAGGTCACCGTGGTCTATGAAGGTGGTGCGTGAAGGGGCTACGTAGACGGACGGTAGGTGGTGACGGGTGACTTCGTCAGTTTCAGGCGGACATCGACACATTTCGGAAAGGGGTCGTTGGGTCAACCAAAGAAGCGGATTCATGTTGGGGTTAAGAGTGCAGAATATTGGCAAAGCCTTATCGCTCTTGGTCAAAGGGGTAAAGGTATAGGTTCAGCACGGAAGACTGAAGAAACTCCAACAAGAACTTCCATACCAAAGCAGAAGCGGCAGCAATCTGCAAAGAAAGATATATCCACAGAAAAGACACCTGGAAATGAAAATGCTTCAAAGGGGCTGTCGCCAGCACTTGGACTGGGAATTCTGAAGGCGTTCAGTCTGTGAAGATTGCAACCCGTGTATCTAATAGGGCAGAGTCATTTTGCGAGCTTCGAGGATATCCAGGGGGCATCTCTTTCCCTTTATTATATATATTTCAAGTTTTCAGTTTGCAGTAGTTGTTCCGGTACAGAAAGGGATTTTGAAGTGCTGTACTTTTGGAGTTTCCGCGCAAGAAAAGAAAAGAAAAGAAAAAAAAATCCTTTTCAACAAATTGGAGGCAGAAGGGCAGAGTTCTAGGGTGAATCACAGCGAGTCTAGAGTACAGTCTACACAACAGATGTCACATCAGGCAGCACCTACTTTGATTGGTAGGATTTCGATATTAGAGGATGCTTTACAGTAGATTATGAACTAGCAGCTTCAAGTGAATGCTGGTCAAAATGAGATCAGGGAGATGGTGCAAGCCTTGTCGGCTAGACCGTCTAGGATTGATAAGGGCAAAGCTCCAGCAGAGCCAGAGCCCAGTATACATTCCTTAGAGCGCGCAAGGGTCAAAGTGCCTAATGTCGCTAATTATAGGCCGGAGAAGTACGCTGGTCGGATGACCGAGCGCAGCTCTGATGTGATCGAGGTTTGGTTGCACAAGTGGGAAGAAGCCTTCGCCATTTGTGAGATTAAATCCGATCTAAAGAAAATCCGCGAGGCCACGCACCTGTTTATTGAGGCAGCGGACAGATGGTGGATAAAGCAACAGAAGGATCATGTAACCTGATTTCTCTAATCTCGCTTCTACTTACTGATCACGGGAGTAGCACCATGATTATCCACCCAGCCAATTCTACCAAGGCTTCCCAGCAAGAGAGAGAGAGCTGTATCAAAATCACGTAAATCATCATTCTCCACTTCTCTAACTAGCCTTGACAGACCCCAAATCCCTAGATAGATCTAGATGCCACATGTCATCCCTATAGGGCCTTCCTAATGCAACATTTCACCCCTCTCTTGGGATGCATTTAATTCCTTGCCCCTAGGCACAATCTTTGCACTAGGCCCCTGGTCTCAGATCTATCTAGTCTGGTGCTATCAGCCCTCACCTAGGACCTTGACATTAATCCCTCCCGATCATTTACATAAAGCGCAAACACATAGATTACAAAAATAGATCCTATAAGGGAAATGTCGACTGATTCTTCCGAGGTCATGCTACCTCGGCTAGAGCGTAACATTCCTTCCCTCTTCAGACATCAGCGTCCTCGATGATAAAGTCTGGGAACACTCTCCGCAACTGATATACGGATTCCCAGGTAGCTTCGGATAGAGGCTGACCATGCCATGCAACCAACACCGTGGGTATCTTCCGATTTCGTATTTGCATTGTTTCTCGGTCCAGGATTCTTGTTGGTTTGCGCCTTGCAATATCCTCTATCTCCTGAAACAAAACCACACCTTCGATTAGTGAGTCACCAGTATGTAAAAATTTCTTTAAACGTGAAACATGAAAAACCGGGTGCACCTTACACCCCTGTGGCAATTCTAATTTATAGGCTACACTGCCTATTCTCTTTAGAATTAACCACGGCCCACAGTATCGAGGTGATAACTTAGCACACTCTCCTGAAGTCAACGACTTCGAGTGCGAAGGAATTCTGAGAAAAACTTTTTCTCCTTCTTCAAATACTCTTATAGACCGATTTTCATCCGCATACACCTTGGCTCTATCCATAGCCTGGCGGATGTTAGCTCTCGCAAGTGCTAGCATCTCCCGCATCTGAACTACAAAGTTCGCGGCACTAGGCACTTTCTGAGGTACTCCAACTATAGTTGGATTGGCTGGTCTATAACCATAGTTCAGCTCAAACGGACTGAACCCAGTAGATGAATGTTTCCTATCATTGTAGGCAAACTCCAACAATGGCAACCACTTGTCCCACGTATGTTGCCTCAATGACACATATGCTCTCAGCATATCCTCTAAAGTCTGGTTGACTCTCTCCGTCTGACCATCCGTCTCAGGATGATCCCCACTACTCATTCCTAACTCAGTCCTCAGTGTCTCAAATACCGCTGTCCAAAAGTGACCGGTAAACCTGACATCTCTGTCTGACACTATGGATCTAGGCAATCCATGCAGACGAAATATATGTCTAATAAACAACTCCGCTACTTGCGGGGCACTAATAGACTCTCTAGTCGGAATGAAGTGAGCCATCTTGGTTAGACGATCAACCACCACAAGGATAGAATTATACCCTCCTTGTGTTGCAGGTAACCCTACAATAAAGTCCATGGAAATGCTCTCCCACTTGCTTAGTGGTATTTCCAAGGGCTGTAAAAGTCCGGGTGGCTTTACCCGCTCGGCCTTACTTACCTGACACGAGAAACACCATGTCACATATTCATGAATATGCTTTTTCATCTTTGGCCAAAAGAAATCTCGCTTCACGAGATCATATGTCTTCTCGACTCCTGGATGTCCCGCACACGGGCTATCATGGCATTGTCGAATGACTCTCTGCCTGAGATCATTCTGACCAGGTACTACAACCTTGCCATTTCTAACTAGCATACCATCCCTTATGGTATATCTTGCATAAGTTTGGCCTTTTCTGGATACCAGGTCATCCTTTTCACTTTCCCCGGGTTTTAACACATGAGCTTTAGGCCACAAGCTCTGGACAAACTCGTCCACCTTTTGAGTTTCTCTGATCTCGGTCATTAGAGCACTCTCTAATACCGTGAAACTCAGGTTGTGCATAATGCGAGACAACGCATCAGCTACCTTATTGTCTTTTCCTCTTCGGTACCGAATCGTTAGATTAAACTCCTGCATGAGCTCTGCCCACCTAGCTTGGCGGCCCCTCAAGTCAGGCTGTTTACAGAAATGTTTCAGAGTATCATGATCCACATCCACATAAAACTCTGAACCATACAGATAATGCCTCCATGTTTTCAAAGCATGGATAACAGCATACAACTCTAATTCATGAGTTGGCCAATTCCTTTGAGAGGGAGAAAGCTTCTTGCTTTCAAAGGCTACTGGCCTTCCCTCTTGAAGGAGAACTGCTCCTACCGCAATGCCACTTGCATCGGTTTCTAGGAACAACGGTTTCTGGGGATCAACTATTTTTAACACCGGTCCTGTGACCACAGCTTGTTTTATGGTGTTAAAACTTTCTTGTTGATTCTGTCCCCAAATAAAAGGTACTTTATCTGAGGTCAGATCAGTCAAGGGCGATACTATTCCGGAATATCCTTTGATATGCCTTCTATAAAACTGGACAAATCCCAAGAATGATCGCAACGCGGTCAGACTCTGAGGGATTGGCCAAGTTAGTATCGCAGCCACTTTCTTCGGATCCATTTCTACCCCCTGTGGAGTAATTATGAACCCTAAATACTCAAGCCTAACCATACACAGTATAGTTTTCTTTTTATTTACATAAAGACTGGCTTTCCTCAAAGTACTGAACACTACTCTTAAGTGTTCACAATGCTCAGTAACACTTTTACTGAATATCAGGATATCGTCAATAAAATGTACTACAAACTTTCCGATATACGGACGTAGTAAATCGTTCATAAGCATGACGAAGGTCGCTGGAGCATTGGTAAGTCCGAAGGGCATTACCAAAAACTCATAATGACCAAACCTGCTTCTAAAAGCGGTTTTATGCACATCCTCGGCTCTAATCCGGATCTGATGATAGCCGCACTTAAGATCTATCTTGCTGAAAATCACGGCTCCATGTAATGCATCTAGCAAATCATCAATCCGAGCCATCGGATACCTGTGCTTAACAGTGATATTATTCAATGCTCTGTAATCTATACAGAGGCGAAACGTATCATCCTTTTTCCTCTTTAATATCACTGGTGAAGCAAAAGGTGAGAAACTTGGTTGAATCTGCCCCAGCTTGAGGTATTCTTCCAGTTGTCTACGCACCTCCGCTTCTTCCGTAAAACTCATTCTATAGGGAGGTCTATTTACAGGCTCTGCCCCCGGGATCAGTTCAATCTTATGCTGAACTTTCCGCTCTGGAGGTAACCCATAAGGTAGTTCATCCCTAAAGCATTCAGAGAACTCCTCTGTTATAAGATTAGCCAGCTTGGCCATCTCACCACTTTGCGTAACATCAGTGTTAGTCGAAGAATCATCCACCGACTCTACCGATGCTGTGCAAAGGTATAAAAACTCTACTTGAGCCTTTCTGATTTCCATCACGGAAACCAACGGTCCCTGAGGTATATCTTTTTCACCTCGCAAGACATAAAGCACATCATTCATCTTGAATTGATATACGTGCTTTTTCCAATCAATGGCTGGATTCTTCCTAGAATGCCACGCCATTCCCAGGGCTATATCCGCATGAGCAAGCTTGGTTATTTCAAAATCAAGCTTCTCAGTATAGTCCTGAATCTGAAGCTCCAACTGGGTAACCCTTTGGTCCCATACTTCAGTTGAACTTCCATCAGCCATCCTGACTGTATACGCATAGTCAGATGGACTTGTCTTTAATTTCAGCCTCTTCACGAGCTTGGAGTTAATCACATTGTGAGTTGACGCCGAGTCAAACAACACAATGACATCATGACTGGCCACTTGCCCTTTCATTTTGATTAACTCCGTATCATTGAAGGCTGTATACCCCGTTGCTGCGGGCTTAGATAGGATGTTATCAGGTGCACTCGTCACTAACTTAGTAACAGACACACAGAACAAACAAGGTACTAACCTCTGAGAAGATCCCGCTAGCTGAATCTGCATCTCTTCCGCTCTGGGACTTCCCTGCATCTCCACGTCGCACTCTGAGATCACCATCTCAGCCATCCGACGATCTTTATTACGTGGACAATCTCTCCACTGATGAGGTTGAAGGCAACCAAAGCATAAGCCTTCCCTCCTCGCTTTTTCCCTTTGTTCCGGGTTCAAGGGAGACTTAGACCAAGCCCGGGCTGCCATTGGAGTTACTTTTCTCTTCACTCCAATGGTGGTACTTGGTTTAGGAGTTTCAGCCGGTCTCGCCTGCTTGGCTTGACCACTCGGCTGCGAACCACTCCCTTTACTAGTCCACTTCTTCTTAAACCCAGATTTCTTCGGATACCCATACTGGGTTCCGACCTGTGCAAACCCACTTGGCTTGCTGCCCTTGGCATCCTCGTAGTTCAAGGCTATAGCTATTGCATCATCTAGCGTGTTCGCGTACTTAGCCCGAACTTCCATTTTTATTCGGTCATTCAATCCAAATATGAAATCTTTCACTTGGATTGATTGAGGCAGGGGTTCGTCAACCTTCATTACACTCTCTCGAAACTTATCAGTGTATTCTGCCACTGATAAATTTCTCTGACGCAGGTTCCTATATTGATCCCAAGCTCGGGATGCCTCGTCAGGAGGTAAGAAGTGTTTCTTGAACTCTCTTTTAAACCCCTCCCAGGTAGTGGATGCTATACCGTCTTTTTGTTGTTTAATCCACCACCGATCCGCCGCCTCACTAAACATATGGGTGGCCTCGCGGATCTTTTTGATGTCATTTCTGATCTCACAAATGGCGAACGCCTCGTCCCATTTGTGTAGCCAGGTCTCAATGACATCGGAGCTACGGTCGTTCATCCGACCAGAATACTTTTCCGGTCTGTAATTAGCAATATTTGGCACTTTAGCCTTCCTAGGCTCGACCGTATGGACACTAGACTCCGGTTCCATCGGAGCCTTTCCCTTCTCCTCTCGAGAAGGTCTGGCAGACATACTCTGTAGTGCTCTCCTAAGTTCGGACTGCCCTGCATTGGCTTGTAACTGCTGTGCTAACAACTGTTGCAAAGCATCTTCCAGCAATGCAATCCTGCCAGATAACGTATGAGCTACTGGGCGCGATCCCTGCTGGGTCGGCCGGACTCCTGATTCACCAGGGTCCCTCCTAGAAGCTCCTTCTTCTGCTTCCATTTGTTCAGTAGGTGTTTTGTTTTGGGGTTTTTTTTTTTTTTTTTTTTTTTTTTATAAAAACACCCTTAGAACACTGTAATCACAAACTGACACTCTGAACACAATTCCCTATACTAGGGAATTCCTGCAACCTGACATGCACACTAACTACGCATTTGACACAGGCATATATCCGAATCCCGCTTTTCCCTATACTAGGGAGATTCCTGCAAATTAACTCAGACTCAAGTATACAGGCATCTGCACAATCTGTCCCTGCTACAGCATCAAACTCTCATGCATACTTGTCACTTTTCACGCAAACGGAGTATCAGCAAACCAAACCAGGAAAAAAAACATAGAATCGACAGAAATGACAAAGAGCCTTCCTGGTCTATGAATTCTGATCCAAAACCAAAAGGGAAAATAGATAGAAGGCCCCCTGGAATTCGAATCCTGCTGCTTGCAGCCTGCACGTACGGTCTGCTATCAACCTACGGGCTTAGTCTACCCTTTGTAGTTTGTAATTCACCGATCGGCGCCGTGCCTTCAGCGATGCCCACACCAATGTTACCCGAAGCCAATCGTCAGCCACCACGTCTCCGTTAAATCCACGAAGGGCGTCGTGACATGGGTCTGCGCTCCACGCCTGGCGATCCTTCGAGTGCCTAGGCACCCTTTCGGACGCGTGCGTAAAAATGGCAAATCTGCTCCAATTACGTAGCTTTAACAAAGCTCGTCGCCCATCTGCTTATCCTGCGTCGCTCTCCACCATTTTCTTCGTTCGCTTCCTTTTCAAAGAAGCTCCGTCAGGTCCGGTGATACCAGCTCACGCGATCCTCAGACGGATCCTTGCCCTTGAAGTAATCCAGCACCCCGCCAATTCGTAGGTCCCCACGTTCCTACGCTACATCTCACAAATTAACTTCGTCGAATCGCTCCAACAGCCCGTTCGTGGGTCCACGTGAGCGCTGCACTGTCGCAGACCTCGTCGTCACCAACTACCGTCCGTCGATTCTTCCTCTCCTTCCAACCTTCCGCTCTGATACCAAATTGTAACCTGATTTCTCTAATCTCGCTTCTACTTACTGATCACGGGAGTAGCACCATGATTATCCACCCAGCCAATTCTACCAAGGCTTCCCAGCAAGAGAGAGAGAGCTGTATCAAAATCACGTAAATCATCATTCTCCACTTCTCTAACTAGCCTTGACAGACCCCAAATCCCTAGATAGATCTAGATGCCACATGTCATCCCTATAGGGCCTTCCTAATGCAACATTTCACCCCTCTCTTGGGATGCATTTAATTCCTTGCCCCTAGGCACAATCTTTGCACTAGGCCCCTGGTCTCAGATCTATCTAGTCTGGTGCTATCAGCCCTCACCTAGGACCTTGACATTAATCCCTCCCGATCATTTACATAAAGCGCAAACACATAGATTACAAAAATAGATCCTATAAGGGAAATGTCGACTGATTCTTCCGAGGTCATGCTACCTCGGCTAGAGCGTAACAGATCAAGTTGCTCCAACCACCTGGGAAGGGTTTAAAGCTGAGTTCAAGAAACACTTTCTCCCACCTGATGAAGAATCCCGAGCTTGGGATGCTTATAGAAATCTTCGTCAGAGGAGCTTGTCAGTGGCAGAGTACACTGACAAATTCAGGGAATGTGTCATGAAGATAACAGACCCTCTTCCTATGTCAGTTCAGTTAAAGGACTATATCTATGGACTGAACGACAAGATCAAAATGGAGGTTCGGGCTAAATATGTGACTACACTAGATGAATCTATAGCAGTAGCCCTGAACTATGAGGATGCCAGAGGCAGATCTGGTGGATTTGTGCAGGTAGGGACTCAGTATGAGCAACCGAGAAAAGGGGGATTTCAGAGGAAATGGGTTTCAAAGACAAGTGTCTCGCAGCCAAGTGGCCAAACCAAGCAGGTGAAGCCGGTTGAGGGACCAGTAAAAACAAGTACCACCGTTGGGGTGAAAAGGAAAATAACTCCAATGGCAGCCCGGGCTTGGTCAAAGTCCTCGTTGACCCCTGAACAAAAAGAAAAAGCTAGAAAAGAAGGATTGTGCTTCGGCTGCCTTCAGCGACATCAGTGGAAGGATTGTCCACTGAATAAAGACCGTCGCACGGCTAATATGATAATATCTAAATGCGACGTAGAAATGCAGGAGAGTCCCAGTGTGGAACATATGCAGATGCAACTGGCGGGACCTTCTCAGAGGTTAGTACCTTGTTTGTTATGTGTATCTGTTGCTAAGTTAGTGACGAGTGCACCTGATAACATCCTATCTAAGCCCGCAGCAACGGGGTATACGGCCTTTAATGATACGGAGTTAATTAAAATGAAAGGGCAAGTGGCCAGTCATGATGTCATTGTGTTGTTTGACTCGGCGTCAACTCACGATGTGATTAACTCCAAGCTCGTGAAGAGGCTGAAACTAAAGACAAGTCCATCTGACTATGCGTACACAGTCAGGATGGCTGATGGAAGTTCAACTGAAGTATGGGACCAAAGGGTTACCCAGTTGGAGCTTCGAATTCAGGACTATGCTGAGAAGCTTGATTTTGAAATGACGAAGCTTGCTCATGCAGATATAGCCCTGGGAATGGCGTGGCATTCTAGGAAGAATCCAGCCATTGATTGGAAAAAGCACGTATATCAATTCAAGATGAATGATGTGCTTTATGTCTTGCGAGGTGAAAAAGATATACCTTAGGGACCGTTGGTTTCCGTGATGGAAATCAGAAAGGCTCAAGTAGAGTTTTTATACCTTTGCACAGCATCGGTAGAGTCGGTGGATGAGTCTTCGGCTAGCACTGATGTTACGCAAAGTGGTGAGATGGCCAAGCTGGCTAATCTTATAACAGAGGAGTTCTCTGAATGCTTTAGGGATGAACTACCTTATGGGTTACCTCCAGAGCGGAAAGTTCAACATAAGATTGAACTGATCCCGGGGGCAGAACCTGTAAATAGACCTCCCTATAGGATGAGTTTTGCTGAAGAAGCGGAGGTGCGTAGGCAACTGGAAGAATACGTCAAGTTGGGGCAGATTCAACCAAGTTTCTCACCTTTTGCTTCGCCAGTGATATTAAAGAGGAAAAAGGATGATACGTTTCGCCTCTGTATATATTACAGAGCATTGAATAATATCACTGTTAAGCACAGGTATCCGATGGCTCGGATTGATGATTTGCTAGATGCATTACTTGGAGCCGTGATTTTCAGCAAGATAGATCTTAAGTGCGGCTACCATTAGATCCGAATTAGAGCCGAGGATGTGCATAAAACCGCTTTTAGAAGCAGGTTTGGTCATTATGAGTTTTTGGTAATGCCCTTCGGACTTACCAATGCTCCAGCGACCTTCGTCATGCTTATGAACGATTTACTACGTCCGTATATCGGAAAGTTCGTAGTACATTTTATTGACGATATCCTGATATTCAGTAAAAGTGTTACTGAGCATCGTGAACACTTAAGGATAGTGTTCAGTACTTTGAGGAAAGCCAGTCTTTATGTGAATAAAAAGAAAACTATACTGTGTATGGTTAGGCTTGAGTATTTAGGGTTCATAATTACTCCACAGGGGGTAGAAATGGATCCGAAGAAAGTGGTTGCGATACTAACTTGGCCAATCCCTCAGAGTCTGACCGCGTTGCGATCATTCTTGGGATTTGTCCAGTTTTATAGAAGGCATATCAAAGGATATTCCGGAATAGTATCGCCATTGACTGATCTGACCTCAGATAAAGTACCCTTTATTTGGGGACAGAATCAACAAGAAAGTTTTAACACCATAAAACAAGCTGTGGTCTCAGGACCGGTGTTAAAAATAGTTGATCCCCAGAAACCGTTGTTCCTAGAAACCGATGCAAGTGGCATTGCGGTAGGAGCAGTCCTCCTTCAAGAGGGAAGGCCAGTAGCCTTTGAAAGCAAGAAGCTTTCTCCCTCTCAAAGGAATTGGCCAACTCATGAATTAGAGTTGTATGCTGTTATCCATGCTTTGAAAACATGGAGGCATTATTTGTATGGTTCAGAGTTTTATGTGGATGTAGATCATGATACTCTGAAACATTTTTGCAAACAGCCTGACTTGAGGGGCCGCCAAGCTAGGTGGGCAGAGCTCATGCAGGAGTTTAATCTAACGATTCGGTACCGAAGAGGAAAAGACAATAAGGTTGCTGATGCGTTGTCTCGCATTATGCACAACCTGAGTTTCACGGTATTAGAGAGTGCTCTAATGACCGAGATCAGAGAAACTCAAAAGGTGGACGAGTTTGTCCAGAGCTTATGGCCTAAAGCTCATGTGTTAAAACCCGGGGAAAGTGAAAAGGATGACCTGGCATCCAGAAAAGGCCAAACTTATGCAAGATATACCATAAGGGATGGTATGCTAGTTAGAAATGGCAAGGTTGTAGTACTTGGTCAGAATGATCTCAGGCAGAGAGTCATTCGACAATGCCATGATAGCCCGTGTGCGGGACATCCAGGAGTCGGAATGAGTAGTGGGGATCATTCTGAGACGGATGGTCAGACGGAGAGAGTCAACCAGACTTTAGAGGATATGCTGAGGGCGTATGTGTCATTGAGGCAACATACATGGGACAAGTGGTTACCATTGTTGGAGTTTGTCTACAATGATAGGAAACATTCATCTACCGGGTTCAGTCCGTTTGAGCTGAACTATGGTTATAGACCAGCCAATCCGACTATACTTGGAGTACCTCAGAAAGTGCCTAGTGCCGCGAACTTTGTAGTTCAGATGCGGGAGATGCTAGCACTTGCGAGAGCTAATATCCGCCAGGCTATGGATAGAGCCAAGGTGTATGCGGATGAAAATTGGTCTATAAGAGTATTTGAAGAAGGAGAAAAAGTTTTTCTCAGAGTTCCTTCGCACTCGAAGTCGTTGACTTCAGGAGAGTGTGCTAAGTTATCACCTCGATACTATGGGCCGTGGTTAATTCTAAAGAGAATAGGCAGTGTAGCCTATAAATTAGAATTGCCACAGGGGTGTAAGGTGCACCCGGTTTTTCATGTTTCGCGCTTAAAGAAATTTTTGCATACAGGTGACTCACTAATCGAAGGTGTGGTTTTGTTTCAGGAGATAGAGGATATTGCAAGGCGCCAGCCAACAAGAATCCTGGACCGAGGAACAATGCAGATACGAAATCGGAAGATACCCACGGTGTTGGTTGCATGGCATGGTCAGCCTCTATCGGAAGCTACCTGGGAATCTGTATACCAGTTACGGAGAGCGTTCCCAGATTTCATCATCGAGGACGCTGATGCTTGAAGAGGAAAGGAATGTTATGCTCTAGCCGAGATAGCATGACCTCGGATAGATCGGTGGGCATTTTCTCTTAGATGACCAACTTTTGTAATAGTTAATGTGCGTAATTAAAAGGGTCAAGAGAAGTAACTGCCAAGGTCCTAGGTGAGGGCGGAATGGCATTGACTAGATAGTTCTGAGTGCTAAGGCCTAGGTGCACCCAAATGTGCAATAATGCCAAGGGGCAAGTGGGTTTTAATGTGCCCCAAGAGAGGGGTAAAATGGTGCACCAAGTGGAGAGGCCAAAATGCTGACATTTGGCAAGGAGAACTATCTAGGGAATTGAGGGTCTCATGGATAAGCATGAAGAAAAATAACGAAAAAATGTACGTGATCGCCCGTGACTGTACTAACGTAGGAGATGAGATAGAAGGGTGTTACAGGAAGGCTTTGATTATCTCCCCGCTGTCCTTCTCTATCTGAGCCTTCCGGTCTTTGAATTTCTCATAAGCCTGAGACTTCTTGGCCAGGGAGAATACCCACGTCATGCGACTGAAATCATCTACAAATAAAAGAGAATACTACAAACCTGTGAATGAATTTGTTGACATTGGGCCGCAGATGTCGGAATGAACCAACTTGAGTGGCTTCTTGGCCCGTGATGAGGCCTCCTGTGGGAACTTGTCCCTATGTTGCTTGCCCTCCAAGAAAGCCGTGCAAACACGATCATTGCCTGCAATGGTGGAAGTCCATCCACCATCTTTGACTTCTGCATCTCTACGAGGGTGCCATAATTGACGTGACCAAACCGCTTATGTCACAATTTGGATTTGCCATGGTCCCCGTGCACCAACAGAGCGTTGAGCCGATATAGCCCATGCTCCTTGACTCCTTGAGCCACCACCTTTCCATTTGCCTTGGATGTGATAGTGACTTTGCCGTTGTCAAATAAGACTAACATATTGTGCTTGTCCATTTGGCAGACAAACAAAAGGTTCTTTTACAAGTTCGGTACATACAATACATCGAAAATCAGCTTTTCGTTTCCTGCAATCGTGATGAATGGAATACTTACCAACACCCTTCACAGGGCATGTCCGGTTATCCCCCACAGTGACCTTGGAATCAATATGCGTACCTTCCATGGATTTGAACCACTCCTTGTTGGACATGTGTTTTGAAGCTCCATTGTCCACGTACCAACCTTCCTTTCCTTCATTGACTGCATAGGCGGAGCAGTACTCAGTGATGATGTAGAGAGCTCGGGTCGTGACGTTTGCCGATTCGGTCTTTGGCTCCTCTTTGGACTTGGACTCCTTCTTTTGCTTGAGGTCCGCCTTCTTCTTGCGGCACTCCTTAGCAGAATGACCAAGCTTCTCTTGTAGAAGCACTTCATCTGCCTCTTTTTCTCTCTACATCCTCAGTCTTGTTGTTGTTCTTGGAGTCTTTGAACTTACCCTTGCCAGGCTTGTCCCTTGCCACGAGAGCCTTCTCGTCCGATTGAGTAAATAGCTTTTCCCAAGCCTCCTCCTGCAATAGTAAAGGGCCAAGCTCCTCGAAGGTGAGAGGCTTGGTCCTCTGTCCTGCTGTGATCGTAGTCACGAAACTCTTGAAACTACGAGATAGCTCGTGTAACGTCAGCAATGCTAGATGACTTGAGTCTACCTTCTGACCAACTGCAGCGAGCTGGTCTCCCATTTCTTCACTCCCTAGCCTATCTCTCTCTCTCACTGACACCATGTTTCTAACATGGTATTAGAGCAGGTCAGTCCTGCCCTAACTCTCCCTGCCACATCATCATCTCCTCCAACCTAATCCTAATTGTGAAGGATCGCTTGAGAGAGAGAGTGGAGGTAGCTAAAGAAGCGATGAGTTAGCCGTCACATCAAATTTTGGATTAGATAATCAAAAACAAAGGAGTACAAGGTACAAGTACCTAGACCTAGGACTAAGTATCCTAGGTGTCACATAGAACACATAGAACTAAGTGTCCTATGTGGCCTAAAAGACACTAACACTATAAGTGTCTTTATTTATGCCTATAAGGCACATACCATGGCCTATAGGGCATCACTAGAACCACCAGAGGATGGCCTACAAACCCTCCTCCATGGGATGGGCTGAAGTACCCTGGAAACATCTCAGAATACCTGGTATTTTTTGGTCATGGTGGCACATGTTCATCCAAGGATATAGCCGCTTATGAATGTACAAGGGATGTCAGATCATGTAACAAAGGGAACCAAGTGTAAAGCTTGTCGAAAGACTTCGAACTTGGGACGAGGAAGCGCCTTTGTAAACATATCTGCTATGTTGTCCTCTGTGGGAAGATAGGACAACTCTATGTCTCCTGCTAACAACCGCTCCCGAACATAATGATAGTGAACTTTAATATGCTTGGTACGCGCATGAAACACTGGGTTACGCGCAATGGCCAAAGCACTCTGGCTGTCAATGTAGACAATAGTGGAGGATGTCTCGCTAATACAAGATCTGTAAGTAACTGTCGAAGCCAAACACACTCTACTGTAGTGGTGAAAGTTGCCCTGTACTGAGCCTCACAGCTAGACGTGGCAACTGTTGGTTGCTTCTTGTTGAGCCAAGAGATACATGAATTGCCAAGCAAAAAACAATTGCCAGTATGTGACACTCTGGTGTCGGAACATCCTGCCCAATCACTATCCGTGTAAGCATGCATGGTAAGTGAACCCTGATCACCATAGAAGAAGGCTAAATCCTGAGTGCCTCTGAGATATCTGAAGACTCTCTTCACTGCTTGCTAATGCTGTGAACTGGGCATGTGCATGAATCTGCTGAGCTGAGATACTGCATATTGCAAGTCAGGTCTGGTGTGACATAAATAAATAAGGCATCCAACAGCCTGTTGATAAAGAGTGATATTGCATGGTGGGCTCGCATCATGAGCTGAGAATTTGAAGCCAGGGTCCACTGGAGTAGAGATTGGCTTGCAATCCTCAAACTGAAAACGATCAAGGAGCTGTCCAATATACTTGGACTAAGACATCATGATACCCCCCTCAACATGAGCAAACTGAATGCCCAAATAATAATGGAGCCGTTCCATGTCTGACATGTCAAAAATCTGCTGCAAGTCAGCCTTGAAAGCTGCAATTTGCTGAGTATCTGGGCCCGTGATGAGCATATCATCCACATATAAAATCAGCACTAAAAAATCAGATCCACTCCCACGGACATAAAGAGTGGGTTCTGTGGGACTATTCTGAAAACCAAGGGATAGTAAGTGTGCATGAATTTTGGCATACCATGCCCTGGGTGCCTGCTTCAAACCATAAAGGGCTTTTCTAAGCCAGCATACCTTATTTTCAGAATTAACAACCTCAAAGCTAGGAGGTTGTGTGACATAGACTTCTTCCTGCAGATCCCAATGAAGAAAAGCAGTTTTGATGTCAAGCTGGTGCACTTGCCAATGATGATGGGCTGCAATGGCAATGACACATCTAATGGTAGTAATCCTGGATGTGGGAGCAAATGTCTCCTCAAAGTCAATGCCTTGTTGTTGGGCATACCCTTTTGCAACAAGACGGGCTTTGTATCGATCTATGCTACCATCAGATTTCCTTTTTAATTTGTAGACCCACCGCGTTCCAATGGCATGCTTGCCGGGAGGGTCTACTAATTCCCATGTGTCATTTTTGGCAATAGATTGTAACTCAGCTCTCATTGCTCCATCCACTCTTTGCTGTCAAAAGCATCTTTATGGCATAGAGGCTCTTCATTGCAAGCTGTAGCAAGGAGTGCAAACTCAAGAAAGTGACCATGCTGCCTATTCCCTGATCTTGTCCGGGCAGCAAAAGGCTGATCTTGTTTGCTGTCCCTCGATGTATCAAGAAGCCATTTGGGAACTTGCCTTTGCTGTCTATTGACAGTTCTTTCTTCAATGATTGCATCATGAATAGTGGGATCATTTTGTGCCGGAAGAGAAACCTGCAAATCAGCATGAGGTTGTGGCTGATTATTGCTTAGTGGAGGGCCTGCAGGAGGCTCATGTTGCTGGTCAAAATCCTCTTCTGATGATGGCAGAGGTAACCAAGATTCAAAGGCATCAAACATGTCAACATCTGGCTTTGCTTTGCAGTCCACAAGAGGAGAAGCTGAATGTTCAGCAAAGATTACATCTCTACTGACAATAATCTTCCCAGTATTTGGTTGATATAATCGATACCCTCTGCTCTCCTGGCTGTAACCAATAAATATGCATTTGATTGCCTTGTCATCAAGCTTATGTCTCAGCTGAGATGGTACATGAACATATGCAAGAGACCCAAAAACTCTCACGTGTGAAAGTGAAGGCTTCCTGCCTTTCCATGCTTCATAAGGTGTAACAGTCTTCAATGCCCGTGTAGGTGATCTATTCAGCACATAGTTGGCACACATTACTGCATCAAGCCAAAATTTATTGGGCAAAGACTTGGCCTTAAGCATGCATCTGGCCATCTCCATTGTGGACCTGTTTTTCCTTTCAGAAACAGGATTCTGCTGAGGAGTATAAGGAGTAGTGCATGAGTGAATAATGTCCCGTGAAGACAGAAATGCATCAAACTCCTTTGACATATACTCTCCCCCCTATCTGTGTTGAGGGTGACAAGCTTGCATCCTGATTCATTCTCAACCATATTCAGCCATCTCTGAAAGCATAAGAAAACTTCAGATTTGGCTTTTAAAGGATATACCCAGCAATATCTTGTGAAATCATCAATGAGAGTCATGAAATACTTATACCCCCCAATGGCATTTGTCCTCATTGGGCCACAGACATCACTGTGTACTAGCTGCAATTTCCTTTGTGAGAGTTTTGGACGATTCTTTTGAAAAGGAAACCGATGCATCTTACCCAAAAGACAACCCTCACACACATGTTTGGAAACTGTGTGAGTTTGAGGTATATCATTTGCCATCTGCTGTGAATGTAGCTTTGCAAGAGCTCTATAATTGAGATGACCCATTCTCTCATGCCAAAGATGAGTTTCAGCAAGCTGTGAATCTGAAATTGCAAATGCATCAATAGAAAGTGCAGCTGAGTGATGATCAAGGTGATAAAGCCCCTTTTGCAAAGTGCTAGTGAGAACTATGGCATTGTCATCACGAAGATCATAAACTAGGCATGTGTAGCCATCAAAAATAATTTTGAAACCTGAAGTGACAATTGCTGAAATTGAAATCAAGTTGACTTCAATTCCAGGCACAAAAAGAACATTTGTCAGAGTAACAGGATGGCTTGAAATGGATGTGAGCTGCACATCTCCAATTCCTTTAACAGCATATGAAGCATTATTAGCACATGTGACAGTCCCCCCTCGAGATGCATCAGCTAAAGAATGAAATAACTGTCTGCAAGATGTGACATGCTTGGAAGCACCACTATCAAAGTATCAGGACTGAGCATCATTAGCAGTAAAGAATGCATCAGCTTTGGAGGGATCAAATGGGCAATGGACAGCCCATGCCCAATCATCCTGAAGAAAGAAAGAAAGAAAGTTTATTAATGTCCACTGGAGACCTAAAAAGGTCTATGGGACAAAAGAGACCTGCTTATACATCAGTACAGAGAGAACCATAGGCAACCTCCCTGGGAGTATCATCAAATTCCTCCAAAAAACAAAACACATAAAACCTAAAGACATAGAACATAAAACATAAAAGAAACTAAGTACTAGGCTATGGAGTGGCCATTACATCAGTTTACGACTAAGGGTCTTTAGGTTTTGTCTTAAATTCTCTTCACTACAAGACCGTCACGATTTAGCATGTGCATGTTAAGCATCTTCTAGCTCATGGGATTCAATAGCATGTGAGGCATTAATTGTCAATCCTGCTTTCTTTTTCTCCGAAGCAATGTGCTTCCTGCATTCTGAAATGTCATGTCCAGGCTTGCGACAATAGTTGCATCTTTTCTTCTTTGACTTATCTGCTGTATTTTTAGATGCATGGGAGAATTGCAGCTGCTATGCACAGATTTTGGCTTGCCCATAGGCTTGGAAGCTTTGCCTCTTCCTGTCTGCTGTGAAGCAAATGCATGATCGGGAATAATGGCTTGTCTATTAGCTCTACTTTGCTCTTCCTGCAAAAGCAAAGTCACTAGCTGATCAAAAGAATAGTGGTCTGGATTACCCATGGCCACTAATCGAAGGGTTGTAGCAAACCCTTGATATGTCTCTGACAGTCCATTCAATGTGGTACTAACAAGCTGTGAATTTGGTACCACCTCATCAATGTTGGCAAGCTGTTGCATGAGGTCCTTGACCTTTGTGAGGTCTGCATCCATAGACTCACCTTCATTCATACTGACTTCGTGTAATTGCCTTCTCAAATATGCAACACGAGCTTCATTGCAAATCCGATAGAGAGAAGCCAATTTATCCCAAGCATCCTTTGTTGTCTTGCAAGACCGGATGTGTGGAATAATGATTCTCTTGCATGATAAAGCAATGCATGAATGTGCATTTGCATCTCTTGCATCCCATCTTGACTGTTCTTGAGTTGGAAGAGCAGCAGCAGGAGTGCTAGAGGAAGAGGCATCAAGAGTAGTACCCCCTGCAGAAGGACCAGCAGTAGAGGCAACCACTGTAGCATTGGCTGGCCTCAGATCAGCCCCAAAAACAATATTCCACAATGCTTTGCAACAAGAATATGTTTCATGAGATAAGACCACATCGGATAGTTGGTGCCATCCAACTTATCATCTTCACGAAGAACTGCAAATAAATCTTGATTGTTCCCAGCCATAGCAAATGTGATACCCTGAGAAAGACTTGAAAACCCAAAAGCCTCAAGGCTATCACTACAAAAAGCTGGCTGTCCAAAAATGACAGCAGATATCTGCAATTTTTTAACCCAAATCAAGGGCAAATGCAGATCTGATCCAAATGTGACTGTGGCAGGCAATGTTCACTGCAAAAACAGCAAATATGGCAAAAACCCCAAATTTAATGAGGGCAAATAGGCCAAAAAGAGGGCAAATGTAGAAAAGCCCCAAATTTTGTTGAGATTTTGCAAACGTGAGACAATGTATTGTAATCTGACGCAATGTCCTGCAAAAGTGACTGAATGTCCTGCAATCTGACCCAATGTACTGCAAACAAACAAGAAATTGCAGACCAAATCCCAAAGAAAATAGCCTCAAGGCTTGCAACTGCAAAATTAGGACTGCTGTCCACAAATTGTTTGCAAAAGTGCACCAAATCTTGGAGCAAGTACAATGCAAGTACAACGTACAGCGCGGGTACTGAAGTGATGTACAGAACAGTACGGATATCAGCACGTAATTCAATGTACGGTTGTACAGATGCAGGTACTACGTAGTACAGTGTACGAAAGCACAGTACGGGCATGTATGGTGATTGTACGGAATACATGTACGGAGAGCAGTACATTATCTTGTACGAGCATATTTGTAGTGCAGGTACGGATCTGTACAATTGCTCAAGTACGTAGCTGTACGGTGTACGAAATGCAGGTACCAAACTGTACAGAGTACGACTGTACGTGTACGATGTACGGCGATGCAGATTCGAATCTGTACGACACTAACACTATAAGTGTCTTTATTTATGCCTACAAGGCACATACCATGGCCTATAGGGCATCACTAGAACCACCAGAGGATGGCCTACAAATTCTGCTCAACTCCTTCTTGTGCAGCCGCCTCTAGCTGTCTCTTCCTCTTAGCACATTTCTGCCTCTAGCTGCCTCCTTCCTTCAGCTGTTTGCTTCCATTTCTGCCTGTCTACAACCTCCACAGCCTGCTGCCTCTATTCCCCTCTTCCTTTCGCCTTCATTTGGGTCAAATGCAGGTTGTACAGATGCAGGTACTACGTAGTACAGTGTACGAAAGCACAGTACGGGCATGTATGGTGATTGTACGGAATACATGTACGGAGAGCAGTACATTATCTTGTACGAGCATATTTGTAGTGCAGGTACGGATCTGTACAATTGCTCAAGTACGTAGCTGTACGGTGTACGAAATGCAGGTACCAAACTGTACAGAGTACGACTGTACGTGTACGATGTACGGCGATGCAGATTCGAATCTGTACGACACTAACACTATAAGTGTCTTTATTTATGCCTACAAGGCACATACCATGGCCTATAGGGCATCACTAGAACCACCAGAGGATGGCCTACAAATTCTGCTCAACTCCTTCTTGTGCAGCCGCCTCTAGCTGTCTCTTCCTCTTAGCACATTTCTGCCTCTAGCTGCCTCCTTCCTTCAGCTGTTTGCTTCCATTTCTGCCTGTCTACAACCTCCACAGCCTGCTGCCTCTATTCCCCTCTTCCTTTCGCCTTCATTTGGGTCATTTCGGAGCACTAGGCAGCCTATTACTTGCTGGTCGGCACCCTGTTCTACAAGCGCCTCCACGTGTGGTTCCCGAAGGAAGTTTTGAAGTATCTCATCGCCAAATCTAGGGTTTCTGAGCTGCTGCTGCATAGCCGCCTTCAACAGAGATATTTCGGAGCTGTTTCTGGCCTTCCAGCACACCTACAGCAGCCGTTTTTTACTGTGGTGTCCTGCTACAGCATTTCGGAACTGTTCTAGGAAGCTGCCCTATACATTTCGGACTTGCTGTTGTGCTTTGGAACACCTACTCACCTGCTGCAACACTTCTGACAGCTAGATTGACCTCAACGGCTCCTATTCTGGTTCAGTTCGACATTTCAAATCATTATCTTGCTGTGTTTTCATTAGGGTTTGCATTTTGGAGCCTCCAAGGTCATCAACCAGCTGCTGCTGGAAACGTTTATCCATGCATTTCTTCAACCGCCTCGCATTTGTGAAGGCTGCCGATCCATTGCAGAGCCCTAGACCAGCCCCTCTATTTGCTGGCTATTCATTTCAGCTTGCTGGCTCTTCATTTGCTGCTGCAAAATTTGTTACCTCAGTTTGCTACTATGGAGCCTTGTTCTCTAACTACTTCATCATCTTGACCTCACTACTTCAACCAAGGAGACACTGGACAAGCTTGAGAATATTTACGCCACATCTACTGGACCTGTGCAGCAAGCTTTATTTGCCAAATTGCATGATCTATCCCTCTCTAGGGTGGTAGATGATGATCAGTGATGCTATGCGTTTTTGTGTTGTGGTCAATAAAGGTTCTCAGCCTTGAGTTGACCCTCTAAAATGAATGTATTTGGAGTCAATAAGAGGTACTCTACCTTGGCTTGTTTCCCAAAAATGAATGTATTTTCTTTTACTTTGGTATGATGGTATCGACCACCCAGTTCAGAGTAAGGGGGATGACGAGTGATGGTTTGCCCTTGCCGATCGCAAGCTGACTGAGAAGTCACTATCACACGGGAGGTGTTGGATAGTTGGACTTGCTCTTTGTAGTATTGCAGTAAAGGGGGCATCTATCCACTCCTTACGTGTTGGGTCTGACACTCTTTGCTCTGAAGGGGGGTGTTGGAGATATCATAGCCAAAGAGTGTGGGAGATGTGATGTGTTGGTGTGAGGAGATCTAGTACTAGTTCTTGTGTGAGTGCCACGTGTCACTATGAGACTTATACCATATGCACTTGGTGCAAGTGTGTGAGTGTGTAGCCTATAAGGCTTGTACTTGACTTCTCTCATTTAGTGAATGAAAGCCTTTGTGGATTCTACATTTGTCTACCATTTCTTCACGGACTATCTCTCTCTCACCTCACACCATGTTTCTAACAATTACAGGATAGAGTTGGTATCGGGAGCTGCTCCTATTTCCAAAGTATATTATCGTTTAAGTAAAATGGAAGAGGAGGAGGTAGGGCGACTGTTGTCAAAGTATCCTAGAAAAAGGTTGATTTGGTCGCGTGGTTTTCCTTGAGCTGTCCTAGTTCTTTTAGTGAAAAAGAAAGATGGGTCTATGCAAGTGTGCATATATTATTGTGTCCTTAATAAGGTGAGAGTAAAAATTAAGTATCCAATGCCTTGCGAGGGTACATCATCAATATGGATCTTTACTAGATAGTAACTAGAACGTAAGTTAATCTTACTATGATACTTAGCTCCTTGCAATTGATCAAGACTGATTTTAGAATTCGTAAAGGTCATTACGAGTTTAGAGTAATGATTGTGCTCCTACAACGTCAATGAGTCTAATGCACAATATGCCTAGACCATATCTAGGCAGATTTGTAGTTCTCTTTTTGAATGATACACTCATCTAAGACAAAGCAAGAGCATTTGGTGCATTTGAAGCTAGTCTTGACTCGTCAAGATGCTCAAGCAACACAAGTTGCATGCCAAACAAATCTAAGTGTGACTTCGTTTGTACCGAAGTCAGATACCTAGATGATATCATCTCTAAGAAGAGATACATATGGATCCATAGAAAGTGAAAGCTACTTTAGAGTAGCCTAGTCCTCCTACTCTAGAAGTGCTACGAATACCTTGGTCTTTCAGGTTTTTACCAAAGGTTGTCAAGGTTTATGCTAAGATTACAGTCTTTACTTTTGTATCTCAGCTTATAAATTAGATAATTATTACTGCCCCAGTCTTGAGAGTAATTGATCCTAATGGACCTTTCATTTTTGAAGCTCATGCTAGTAGAGGTGTGGGTGCCATGTTGATGTAGGATGGCCGACCAATCGCGAGCTCATGAAAATATGAGAGAACTCTATGCTATTTTCCATGCTCTGAAATCATTGAGGCATGATTTGTATGGCGCTAAGGTTGAGATTCTCTTTGACCAAGAGAGTATCAAGTGGTTTTGCAATCAGCCCAAGTTGAAAGGGACTAGGTGGGCTGAATTGATGCAAGAATTTGATGCTCAATTGAGATATCGTAAAGGAGAGTATAATGTGGTAGCCAATGCATTAAGCTGGAAGCCCATGATAATGATATCCTCAAGTCCTTAAAGGGTAAATGTAAATATGATGAACTTTACTTCAGTATTTGGAAAGTTGCTAGTCAAAGGGATCCCATGGAGGTTTCATGTGTTGATGATAACCGTCCTATACTTCAACATTGATAGTTGGTGTTGAAGAACCAAGCACCAAAATTTGGTGAGAGCAGTAACACTTTTAAGATGAACTAATTATGAAGCACCTGTAGTGGGTGCAGAGCTCGAACAGAAGTTAAAATTTTACATTATAGTAGATGGTTATTATTCTATAAGAGTAGAAATTGTATTCTGGATCATGAAGTCACTAGGTGCCAACTTCTATGTGATTGTCATGATAGTTTAAGTGCAAAGCATTTAAGAATTCGAAAGACTTTTGAGGCAGTTTTTATGGCCTGGTATCAGTAAGGATGTCCAAGGCTATTTTGTTAAGTGTAAGAAGTGCCAGTAAAGAAGGTAGAACTAGGCAGTTTGTTGCATTTAGTAGAGGTCCCATCTTGTAAGTGAAATTATTTCTATGACTTTATTGTTGATCAGCCGACAATACATAGAACTCATGACTTGGTGTGGTTTATAGTTGATAGATTGACGGCTCATTTTATTCCAACTAGGAGAATATGAATATCCCGAGTTGGTAAAGTGTGGTGTGCACCTTATCTATGACTCTTGTATGTATATAAGGCCTTGCACAAGGCTCAGCTCCTCCCTCCACTTATTATAAGGCATAACTACAGGCTAATACTATCATAATGTGGCCTTTCTAACATATATTGATCAGTGCTTGCCCATCTCAATAAACCACATAGTTTCCT
Source organism: Dipteris shenzhenensis (assembly GCF_047967505.1). Lineage (NCBI taxonomy): Eukaryota > Viridiplantae > Streptophyta > Polypodiopsida > Gleicheniales > Dipteridaceae > Dipteris > Dipteris shenzhenensis. Next base: position 35,145,777 of record NC_141612.1, read on the forward strand.
GCTTTGCGTGCTTCCTTTACTATTTCTTTGTATGAGCTGGATCAGAGTGAGCTTCTCAGATATCCAAATCGTTACACCCCTAAGCTTATATGTTTGGTAGGAGGACTTAGTTCTTGTTGCCCTCCTTTTAAAGTAGACTTGTGTTTGTGTACTATTTTGACTGGTATTGCATATATCATTCTCATCCCATTCAACTTGTGGTACTTTCTTCTCAAGGCATATGATTTTGTCATCTATTTCTTACTCCTCATCATCGTGAAGGCATCCATCTTTCAATTCCCAATGTGTAATATCGTTCTATTATTCATCTAGATTTTTGCTCCTTCACTTTCGTGCAAAGATCAAATTTATTCACTTTGCTGTTTACATGAGCAATCATCTCTTGCTTTATTGATTTCACTTGAGAGGTGACCATTTCCTGCACTTTAGGTTGTGGTATTGGTGGAGATGCATTACGTTTGTGTAGTGCCTCATTGATGACTTCTTGCTTTCCATTGCCCTCCATATCATGGACTCTCCTTTCTAGAGCTGCAAGCCGGAGCTCGAGCTCTTGAACTTCAAGTTCTAGATAATAAATACGCTCTTGTGGATCTGAAATGGTCTTCATTCTTTGATATGTATTTGCGTTAAGAGCCAGGGCAAAAGGAGAGAGAGAGAGAGAGAGAGATGTATTAATGTCTTTGGGATGCCTCACGAGCCTATGAGACAAGGTGCAATAAGAAAAAATAACTCATACAAGCCACTATGGGCTGGGGTGAAGGGCTCACTAAGGCCCTTGCTGAGTGCTATACTAAAAAACTCAAAAACACAAAACTTAGAAACCTTGAGATGACAGGAGATGTGACCAAGTGTCATCTATGATCTTGGTGCCATGGTAGCTCTCCAGTGGGATGCAAAGATTTCATGTATGTCCCTTTGTCAGATCGTCTCGTGATGTGGTGATATATTACTTTCTTTTATGTATGTGTAACTTTTATTTTAAAGAATATGATACATTCTTGCATATATGTGAAACTTTTTCTCTAAAGAAGATGATAGGAAGTATGAAAGGCAATTGGTTTATTTTACAGGGTTACCCTAGCTGCAAGTATTAACTTGTACATTTGGATCCATTATGATTTTGACGATTTGACTACCAAAAAGAGCTCTTGAGCAATGAACATTGGCTTGTAAGTTGTGCTTCCTTTATTACATTGACGGTAAATTTGTTGTACCAAATAATTTTTTTTTTCGGATTAAAGTGCTTGCTCAAGGAAAAGTTGGTGAAGGAATGTTCTTATATATCATATGTTGACATACAATGAAAGCTATAGGCAAATATCTGTTAGACCCATGTTTTGAGCCTTAATAGGTGTTAGCCATAATCTCAGCTGCAAAGTCCTTGCGATACTACAAACCTAATTGAGGTGAAGGTTTGCTTATCACGCCTTATGCTTTTATGGCAAGTGTTGCACACACTTCTCATTTATGCCTATCACTCCTTTGTTTCATCTTGAACCTAAGTTGTGTACAATCCATCTTTTTATAGATGCCATATAAATGATGCTCATTATCTATATTCATGTAAAACAACCACACTCTTTCAGCCAAGTCAAAGCGTGATTTCACCCAACATTATTAGAGAAGAATTGTGGGGTTGCTAACAAAGTTTAAATATTTTATGTCTCGTTTACCCCAATTTGTTGGGATTTCCCCAAAAGGTGATAACGTATTGCATTTTAAGATCAAAGGAGCACATAACCCCTAAAAATTGGTTGGAATGCTTCCTTGAATAGGCATCAAAGCAAAAATTTAACGATTTTGCGTATGCATGTGATGCATTCTCTTCTCTGCTTTGTCTATTTTTTTTGTTTGTCTTTGTTATAGAGGTTGTTTTTAACACTACAGCAGGGGCTTATGGATAGTGTAACCAAAAAACGTGTTTGGAGGAGGCGAAATGCTTAGAAACGTTTCTAGGCGAAATGTTTCGCCGAAACGCTAGTGCATTGGACAAAACACCCTAGTACAGGTTGTCACCTGTGTCTTGACTCTTTTGAGAGTGCTCAATGTATGTGTATTTGAGAGCTCTTTTCAGAGAGAGAGAGGATGTGGAGATAATCATTTATGTTATATATATAATTCATATAAATTACATGTTTTGAACCCGTTTCTAGGTGGAACGCGTGGCAAAATCTAGAAACATTTCTTGTGACTATGCTTATGGAGACTTTGTAGTTTGTTGGAGTGCATCCTTGATAGGGCACAATTTTATTCTTTTTTTGCTTGCTCTTATTGTTTCTTGAATTTTTGTCAATCTTTTCATTTGTAAAGATAAAGAAAGACTAACAGAAATGAATGATGGGTTGGATTGCGTTTAAGGGATCTTAAGGATTGACTTGTAGACGATGGTCAATTTTGTAGGCCTCCAAGTAAAATGAATGGTGTCACCAAGGTTACATTTGGGGCCTAATTATTTTGGTTTGGTCATTTGGGTTTCCTTGAAGAGATTCTTACAAGGAAGGATAAGTACGATTGGAAATTTCAAAGAAACAGAAGTTGGTTGTTGCTTGAACGTCAAGACATGTAGAGGTCCTTAGGCCCAATAATTAGGGAAGACTAAGTAATGTAATGAAGCCCATGGTAGCTTGTCATCACCACCAAGGTCTAGCTCAAAGATTAGGATGCACTAGTAAGGGGTCTAGAGAGACGCTCTTTACATCTCTTATTATGCTTTAATATCATGCAACTAAACTTTGGTTCCCTTAAGAATCTAACACCATTGTAAGGACATCTAATCCAAAAGGAAATAAAGGTGGAGATGGCGTTTTGATGTTGATAAGCGGTGGCCCAATGAGTACCTAACATAGATGTTGCATTTGATGAGTCTTATGATAGGTAGCCTCAAAAACAACAAAAAATCAAAGATTGAGTCTTGATGTTGAAGAGAAAGATGGAGAACTTGAGGTCCAACAACCTAGATAGGATGACTTCAGTAAAGGTAAGTAGGTAGAAAAAGATCCACAAGTTGATAAGGGAAAGTAGGTGGTGGTTAAGAAGGAATCTCTCACTACTAGCCCCAAGAAAATACTTGCAAAATGGTACATGGACTTATTAACGAATTCTGCAAGAAACTCCAAAGACACCATTAGAAGGACCTTGAAGGTTTGAGAAAGTGAAGAACCTAAATGAAAGTTACTCAAGCCTTCCCAATGTAGCATTTATAGGTGAGAGATAATGTTCATCATTTGTGAGGGAGATGAAGATTGGCAAGCAAGATTTTCTCTCCTAAGGAAGCTGTCTAAAGCCACAAATGGTAGGATGCCATGAAAATCAAATGTGAGAGTTATGTGAGTTACCATAGTGTAATTAAACCATAGGCATAAAAATGGATATATAGATGTGATGTTTGTAAGAGTAGGGGGACAACCTACAACATTGAAGAATGCTTGAGTAGTTGAAATGAATTGAACACAACTTTGAAATATAAAGAAAATATTCACATATGACCTGTTGTTTCATTAGTGCTTTACCATTGGCTACTAATGTTTGTAGCTTTGATTTTTTCTATTGGGCCCATAACATGTTGATTTGTCCCTTTGCTTTTAATTGACCCTAGTACTTGTGAGTCTCCCATCCTTAGCACCACTTTGCACGTTTCAGGCTTGCCATATGAAGATATATCAAGAACTCTATAGAATTTAGCCTCGAACCCTAAATTATTATACATAGTTAACTATAGACATTTGCTCACTATAAACTCAAACAAGATTTAATATATGTGTGTCCCACAAAGGCATAATGTTGTCTAACCTTCCATCTATGCTATTGTTGTCCATACCTCCATTTCATGTCTACAATAAATGTGCATGTAGAGAAAACATACACTTGCATTACGTCCCCACCTTATGCACACACTCATGCACTCACATGTTTTGTTGGAATTTGGCTATGGAGGTCCTACCTTTCATGCTAAAGCCAATCAAAGGGTGTTGTTGATTACTCCTCGGGGCTTGAGTCTGTTGGGATGGTTATTTGATACTATCAGGAATATTACCTATTGTAGTCGTTATTTTTTCATCTCCAACTTCTAGCTAGAGTAGTTGTCCATGAACGTGGAGCAAAAATCCTCCCCCATTTGAAGGTGGGTTGACTAGCTTTCCTATTTATTGTAGGATGTTGTTGCTCTTTATGCTAACGTAGCATGTCAACTACTTCCTTGTTGTCTTTTTTGTATTGGGAATGGAGCTCTTCTTCTCCTTTAACAAAAGCAATATCTATTCATGGTGAAAGTCACTCACTCTTTTTAGCATCATAGGGAATTGTCTTTGCCATGAGCTCTAACAAGGGCTTTATTTCATTTGCCTTGCCTTCATCTCTCCCTCATCACTTATGTGGTCAAGTTCATATGTATGTTTGGCATCACCACCTTTTACATTTGTAGTCACCCTTGGAGTATCTTGCAAAGGTGTCAAGGAATTGGAGGCTAACTTGCACCCAAAAATTAGAAATTTAGGTGGAATTTAGTGGATTTTGCTTTCAAAACATGAGCTATATATTGCCTAGAATAGGGCTTTCTATCTCAAGTATCATGTGCCTTTTGATAGTTGTAGTGAACATCCCTTTATAGATTAGAAGTCATATTGAGTTTGATATTTGTATCCTTCTTGATGTTTTGTCTCTTTCTCCTTAAGAATCCTTTCCGTTTAGCCCTTTTGTGTTCGACGGTCTTTATTTGTGTTTCTTCTTCTAATCTAAGTTGAGCAAGCTTTTTGACGCTATTTTGACGAAGGATGTAGCCGTACTTGTTTCACTAGGTATTCTCAAAGGAGCTGAAATATATATTAGTTCTATAGTGAACTTGTCGTTGACTATGTCAAGACCCATATGTGACATTGAGAGAAGGATAAAGCATGAAATAACACATAAAGAACATGAATCCAAAGAAATATGTTTAGGTGCATCAAAGGTAGTAAGACTTGTGGTAATGATTGTTGTGGGTCGAAGGGAAACATGGCACCATATATTGGGAGTGATGTTTTGTAGTTGTTTTCATGAATGGTGTGATTTTTGCCCCTACATGCACTGTGTATGGTTGGAGTGCATTTGTAATTACCCTTGTATGGCACCATGTAAGGTGAACAACATTTATGAAGAATGCTCATAAGAAAGGAATAAGGCATTGCATCCAATCTATGTACCATATGTGATCATAAGATAAATGGAGATTGGGAGAGTATGTAGGAGACACAATGAGTAGTAGCAAAAACCTCAAAAATATGCTCACGCCTATATGGCACCTTGTAAGGGTGTGAGAAAGTGCTTGGTTTAAATGCTCAAAGATGCTCAAGGATTAACACCCTCAACATGATGACCGCATAAGAAATGGAATTGGAGATGATAATGCCTTGATGGAAGGCATGCACCAACAAATTTCCCAATATGAGGTTCCTCACCTCTCAAAATGTACTTTCCTCTTCTCAAGCTCTCAGAAAGTGTATTGGCTTCGAGAGATCGTGTTTCTCACTCCAAGGCTTTCATAATGTGTACCTTGTCAAACACAAGGAGCTTTAATATCCCATGTGAAAGTGAAGAGGAAAGAGGGAGAGATCCAAGGAGAAAGTACACTAGACAAGCGTACAATGCACATCTCTATTGCAAAATGAAGAGAAATACACTCTTATCAATAGACAGGGATTAGCATTAGGGATACATATACTCACACGGGAGATGTACCTTGGTGCATGATGGTCTCACCAAAGATGAGTTGAAACTATTAAAATGTTTGTACAAAATTTATGGTTGTAGCTCCTTCACAAAATAATCCTTTTAGACTAGCTTGCAAAGGTGGTAGATGTACCTTCATGCATGATGATCTCATTAAAGATGAGCTAAACATACTATAATTAGGTTAATTTCATACAACATTTTTCATTTCATCACTTCCACAAAAGGTCATCTTGGACATTCCTTTTGTCTTGCAAAGGTGGTAGAAACTCGCAAGTCAAAACAAGGAAAGTGAGTTCCATTGTTGTGCAATGGTTTTTAAAAAAATATGTCCTTGAATTAGTTGCAAGTTCAAAAAACAAAAGGACACAAAGGTGTGGCAAAAACCATTACTTGGGTGCTGTTGATCTTGAGAAGGGGACATACTCATGTATGATTTTCAACTAAGAAGGTGCATAAGGATGAAGAATCCTTTTATTGTAAGGGGAATCATATGGTCAATCTGTTGTGCTTCTAAGAATTTATCAATTGTATGCAAGGTCTTAAAATTACTACAAATATAACTCTTAAATTTGGGCTTTTGCTCGTGCTTAATTTTCTCAGAATGATATTGTGTAATGGTGTTATTAAATTGATAAAATTTTAAATAAAAAATGAAGTAGTTTTTAAGTTCTTGTTTGTGCAAAATGTTATCTACTTTATATGCAATAGTATTAGTATTCATTAAGTTCTCACTTGTGTGCAATGTTGCCTCCTTTACATGCAATAATGTCAGTATTATTAGAAAAGCATATTTGTTTAGTCACTTCATGCATAGAATCTTGAGGATAAAATATCAACATCATGTAAATACTTTATAGACATATCTTGAATAAATTTGCAAGTATAGTGCGGACTAGACTAAGGTATAGGTTAGCACATATCTAGGCACATGGGGATTGATCATATCCGGACAATGCGCCAATTACCAATAGCTACGTTGGGACAACTCAGGCATATTGGACTGATCATAGTCCTGTTTACGTTGCATATCAATTCCCACCACGCCTGCCATCATTCGTAGCACCTTAAAATTCCAAACTAAAAAAGCTAACAAAGTTCAAGCAGACACACCGATTCCCAATTGTTTCTTTGCAATGGCTCAAGCATACTCCAATGCCCCCCCATTATTTATAGCACCTTGCAAATCCATCCTTAACTTCCCAAGCTCATCACAACCACAACACATTTCCTTGATGTAGCTGGCATCCAAAGTACAAGTGGCAAAACCAATGAAGTCGACCAATTAACGATGTTTGGATTTCACGACATCTCAATTTGTATCTTTGCAGCAACAATACCGATGGGTACTTTGTGTGGTCTACTTACTAGTCTTGTACTTGATTTGTCATACAAAAGGATTTCTTAAAGTAGTATTCTTACTCTTAAATGAATCACAGATGAAGGCCTAGTCCTCAAAGTAAAGTATTCCACCAGATTACAATATTTATGCTTCCAGAATATGTTTTCTCCTTGTTAATCAAGTTGCTCTTCTTTGTATCTTTCATAGTCAATATCCCTTCTTTTGGCTTGTGCCTATTAGACCTCACTTAACCTTGCAACACCTATAATGGCAACTAGGAATGGATACCAACAATAAAGGAGAAGTTGATATTAAACAATCAAGTCACTCAATTTCTTTACAAAAAATTCATTACCTTTGTCACTAATCACAAACTTGTTGAAATTATAAGTCTTTTTCTTAAAATACAACTTAGTCTATGAAATATAACATTCATTCAAAAGTGCCATCACCTCTACAAAAAAAACATCATCTATTCCAATCCTCTTAGAGAATGTACTACATGTTTGATCTATCCGATCATTGGTATGCTCAAACAAGTGGATTTCAACTTTGACCTTATCAACAATTTTCTACTTTACAAGCATACACATGTCCGTGAGAAAGTTTTTATTATCCCTTGCTGTATTGTTCAAGTAGACATACAATGTTCTTGGAAGAGGACCTTCACATGATGCAATAATATGATGAATTATTGTGTGACAAATTTGGGTCATTGTGCATGTTAGTATAGTTGAAAAATACATTTCCTTGAAGTTTTTTCTTTTACATAAGGCATCTTAGAAGATGCACTTGCATAAATGTTTCCTCCTATACATCTTTTGAAACTCTTTTAATTTGTGGTACTTTGATGTCTTCTTTTGATCCATGTAATTGTAAATATCCCAAAAAAATTATTTGTTTTTTCATCTATAATATGCCAATTCTTGACCTTGTTGCTCCTTATGGTGATTAGAGCATGAATAGGGACCCTCAGTTGATTAGAGCATGATTGGTTTGAATTAATGGAAAAATGCATTTGAATCATAAAAGTTTCTCAAAATAATTTAAAGAAAGCACATGTACATATACAAAAATTGGTAAGTAGTTTCGTTGTAGTTTCAACCCTTGTTGTTGACTCTTAAGTTTTGCAATATACTACATATTTCCTCCCTTACTTTCTTTGTATTTTCACATTAGTGAGAAAGCCCTTTAGTGAATGATATAGCTAGTGAAACTCACAATATACTACATATTTCCTCCCTTACTTTCTTTGCATTTTTACATTATTGAGAAAGTCCTTCTGTGAATGGTTATAGCTAGTGAAATTTTCATCCCCTTTTGTCATCTCCTCATTCTACAATCCTCTTTGTACAATGTATAGATCTCAAACCTTGTGTAACTATCGATTAAGTGAAAATTTCTCATGGTGGTCCTACGTCCACGGCAAAGTAAGTTTCCATCCATGATATTTGTGTCAACATTGCATTCCTCAAGCTATGACTGTATTAAATCTAATTTGCAAGTTTGTGTACCCCCAACAAGATACCTTGCCTCCTTATTCTTTATAGTGGTAATTGCTACATTTAAGTAACAACCTTGTGGCTCACAATTCAAACTAAGGTATTGTGTCCTTAGGGATTGAAATTGCTCATCCCAACTGTTCCTTAACAATTTAAACACAACGTGATTATTTCCTTTAGCTGAGCCTTGGTTACAAGGAGTGCATTATCCTCTACCTAGGGCTAATGAATCTTTTATCAATATGCATTCTCTTCTTTCCCCAGTACTTTAACGAAGAAGATTTACTATATTTAGCTATAACATCTATTGGAAGAATGCATTTGGTTGTAGCATCAGACCTCGGAGAGGTGACACATTATGTACAAAGAAACAATCACATTTTACCACTTTCTATTCCCTAGGTGTGGAATTGAAATCTGCATTTGATATCTACTCGCAACTTCAAATTATGAGATACTTTGGTAGCACATCTAATTGAATCTTCACAAAAGCCTCAGGTTCATATCAGGACACTGAATTATGAGCCAATTTGGTAGCATGATTTAATTGTGTCTCCATTCATAGGAGGATACCGAACATCCCGAGGCATCCAATTTGGTTTATATAAAGAGACATAGTCCTCCTTACAACTACTCACAATCTGTTTTATATAAAGAGACATAGGCCTCCCTATACCTACTCTCAAGTCCATATAAAGACCCTAAAGGCTCTCTAGGGATGATGGGGTTTACATCATGAGATGACATCAAGAAAGATAAACCCTTTCAGTTTGAAGGATCATAGGTAGAGACTAAGATGGCTAAACCAGAGAAGAAATAGCTCCACCTCAATGCTCTACCATAATAAAATAAAGAAGTGATGGAGAATAACTACGTCCAAATGCAATGACAATATGCCTTTTATAGAGGAATGGCATTAGTGTGGCTTCACCCAACCCTAAGAAGGAATTAAAAAAATACAAATTAGAGCACAAATTGGACTGTGTGTCCTTTAAATAAATTACAACTACGACTACTTGATTTTAAACAAGAGAGCACAAGAGCACATAAGCACTGGCTTTTGCTTATGGGACGTGATTATGTTTAACAAAATAAAGAGAAGATAAATGAAGAAAAGAGACTAAGGAGGAATAAATGGCTCCTTTTTTAAAAAGAACACAAATTGTGCGTAGAGTCGTAAAATAGATTTTTTGATTGTATGTGGACTTGCAAAATAACTTCTTTTTTGGGGGGGTGATGTATGAGTCATAAGGACAGATTTTTGGCTCTATGTGAACTTGAAAAATGGATTTTTTGATTGTATATAAACTTGTAAAAATAGCTTTGCTTGGTAGCATGTGAATTTGCATTGCTAGTTTTCTTTTTGGGGTCTTTTTTGCTCCCGATTGTATATAAACTTGCAAAATAGCTTCTTTGGCAGTATACTAATTCTCAAAGTAGTCCCTTTTTCCTTTCTCATGTAACCAATTAATGAACTTATGAAATGTCTCCCTCAACTCCAACTATAGCAGCGCTTCAAGCAACACCTTCCACAATAGGTTCTTCTTCCTTTAAAGTTCTATGCTGTTTTATTTCCATCAATATTTTCAACTGGTGTGCAAGTAGTTAGAAAGCTCTCAAGTGTCAAATTAAACTCCCCACCAATTTGCAACAAACCAAAATTTCCACCAGAATTTGTTTTATGCAACCCACAAGTGTACACGATGCTCAAAGAAAGATTCGAACATCTAGAATAGCCCAATAGAATGTCCAATTGAAGCCACGATAATTTTTGAGCCAAGTACTTTACCAAAAATACAAGATTGGCCCACAGCATTAACTTGCATCTGTATAGTAATTAAGTAAAGAAATCAAGTACAGGTCTAGTAAGTAGAAAGATTCGAACATCTAGAATAGCCAAGGCAATAGAATGCCCAATTGAAGCCATGATAATTTCTTTGCCAGGTACTTTACCATCCGATATGTATATTCTTCAGCTCCTAGAAAATACATAGAAGATATTATCTCACATACCAACTATTTTTTATTATCTATAAAAGCAATTTCATAAAGAAATTACCAAAGGTAAAAGTTTGCCAGGGAACAATCATGCCTTCCTTCTTACTTAGCAAAAACATCATATGATTTTTTCTCTCTTTAATTTTCTCCAATTCAGTTCACTTTAGCAGAACACTTTATCGGAGCATACTATATGTATCACACAATAATAATTTTGCTACCTATAATTAAGCTAGAATTGGCATCTACTCAAGCAAGCTATGAGGATACAAGCCCTCTAAGTAATTGTATTTCTTATTTCATACATACCAGATGATATATGTCTTCTCATCCTTATCAATGCACATAATCATGCTTATTTAATCATAAAAAACTCTTAGCTCGCCTAGATTATCCTAGATCCTATATAGGCTATCATATTTTATTCTTCTTTTCATGATATTTTAATATGATCTATCACTCTTCCTCAGATTCAATTATTCTCTTCCGTCAGGGTCATTCTTTGCTTGGGTGTAGCCATTTTTTGTGAGGTTCAGGAACTTTTCTGTGTATAGGTATCTTGCATGACCCATAACTTATGCATTGCTCAACGGAATTCGGCAAACTTTGTCTTCAAGTTGTCATACACATTCCAAACTTGAACGTGAGAGCAAAAAATTATGGAATGAGGAGACCGTTAAAGTATTAGAAGTGCTATGCTGCATGTGAAGCATGCATCTTAAAGACTATAGGATATAGCAATTTATTGAAAAACATCAAAATTTTGTTCTATACATACATGCAACCAAGTAATCATTCAAAAGTACACTATGTGAACTTCTCCTTAAGCCAAGGACATGCCTAAATAAGATCATTATGCATGGGTTAACGGGGCTCCAATGTTGTGCTAAAGTGATGCATACCCATTTGAGGGCACACTCCATAACTTTTTTTTGATTTGTTGAAAACCAAAACGGATTGAGAATTTGGAATCCAAACTATTGGGACTAGTGCATGGTGGTCTTAAAACATTGATAGTTGCTGGTATTGGTATCTAGATTCACCCTAAAATGGAAGAAGTTGGAAAAGTGGAATTTATGCATGTGCAAATATATTTTAATAAATCCAACACTATTTACAATTTTGAATTGTTTCTTTTTCCATGTACTTGCTTGCTATATGGCTCATAAGCATGCCAAAGGTCATTGCAATAATACACAACATCAAACCCGATAGCGTGCCCTTTGTTCTATTTGTGTTTTGAAGCATTTTAGGCCGTATTGCACTTGTTTGGGATATCCAATTCTAATGATGTGTATCACCAGAGGGGGGAAAACCGGCGGCTGAAATTTTGCTACTCCCGCGAATTTTGAATTTTCACACCTCGCCCATCAAATCTTGGAAGATTAAGTACCTGCAACCTGCCCCTGCCCTGCAAACGCCCTGTAACCCGCACACACCTCGATGTGACCTTGCGCAGACTTTGGTTTGCCATTGTCTTCTTTCAGATAAGTTGTCCTCTATTCTTTACTTGCCTCACCAACTAGCTTCTCTGGGTCTATTCTAGACTGATCGTGGCCATGGCGTCAATGGCAATATGCAACTCACCATGGCTTGCAAGAGAAGCAAACAGAGGCTACGAGATAGGAAAGCTGAAAAGCCAAGTCAAGGCACAAGGAACAGAGTGTGGGTCGAGGAAAGCACCGGCACGGTATCAAATTGGCAACATAAGACACTTTTGCAACATCGCAAAGGGAGAGACAACGAGAAGAAAGAAGACTCCTTGCAGAGCACCAATAAGAAGCGGTTGCAGATGTATGCATTCGATCATTGCCATCAGAGCAAAGAACACGAGCCGTGGTGTCACGATTGGTGGGAGCATTTGAGGCAGCAACATCAAGCCATTCAAGTGATTACCAGTCTCGAGTCTTCACAAGCTTTAGCTTGCACCCTAAAGTTTGTAGAGTAACAACCCTACCAACACCTCGAGAGATGCACACCCAAGAGGCGATGCTCTCTAACCTAAGAAATGACCTACAAAAAGTAAAAGGGGTGCATAGCTTAGATCAATTAGCTGCAAAGAGGGCAACATTAGCTATGTTGGTGTCCCCTGAAACAAAGGAGAAATGGCTTGGGTGCACAATGTCAAAGATGTTGTCAAGCAGAGGAACCAACGTGGCTCTAGCAGTTGAACGTAGAGCAGAAGCAATGCACGATCATCCCCATCCGAGAAGTCTGTAGGCTTTAACAGAACACAAGAAAGGAAGAGACAGTCTAAGTGTGGAAGTCATTGCTACAATGATGACGTTTTGGCATGAAAATACGAGAGTTTCTCCAAATAAAAAGGACGTCTATAAGAAGCGGATGGGATGCAAGTGTTTGAGGAGCACATCATCCACATGCTAGATACAACGCAGGTCAGTGGTGCCTAAATGTTGTTTGTGATTGAGCTTTGGGATAGTTTACTTATTTCATTTCTTAAACCAGGCTTGTACTAAATGTGATTGTCCTAAACTAGCCCGGTGGTTGGAACATCATCATGCAACCGTAGGCTGGTTCAGCTCAATTGCCAGTTATGTGATTGTCTTGAACTAGCATGGTTGAATAGACATTAGTTGTTGTCTAGCCCAGTGGCATGGTTGAGCAAAAATTAACAGCAATATATTTCGTAATATATTGTTATTTTACTAAACTAGCCCGGTGGTTGGAACATCATGCAAGCGTGGCTGCTTCAGCTCAATCACCAGTTATATGATTGTCTTAAACCAGTGTGGTTGAACAGACATTAGTTATTGACTAGCCCGGTGGTTGAAATTATTGTGTTTCTTAGTACGTAAATTGGTTAAATTTAATTTCCTGCTATTTAGGTCATATACCATTGTTAAATTGTGAAATTCAGAAATGAAAAGGAAGATATTATTATTTTCTAATAGTGAGATTCAGAAATGAAAAGCAATATACTTGTTATTGTCTAATATGTGAAGTTGAGATCGTCAAGCTAAACCATCCCAGTGGTTGAAACCGTAACAGTGTCAACCACCATCCCGATGGATGAAATTATGACTGTCCTAAACATGTCCTAAACCAACCCACTAGTTGATTGTCCTAAACATGTCCTAAACCAGCCCGAGGGTTGATTCCTAAACTAGCGCAGTGGTTGAAAATTGTTTTGCATCATTATATACTTTAATTAGACTATGTTTTATATTCTTTTAGTAGTAGCAAAGAGGGTGCTTATTGTTATGTTGTTCCCGCATGTTGGGTCAGTAGATAGAGTTGTATCTCAAGTTTATGGATTCAAACATTTCAATTAGGTAGAGGAGCTTTGAGCATTGTAAGCCCTAGTGCGTCAGGAAACTCAAAGACAGGAATGTTTGTTGTTGCAAAACACACATAGACTTTGACCTGGCCCAGCAAGCTATGAATGACTTGATATCTGGTCGTGTTGGACCATTGATCCATGGGGATTGAATGCATTTGCGGCACATGCAAGCATTGTAGTTTAAAGCCGAAGAAGAAGACATTCAATGTCTATCCAAATGAAATGAGGGAAGACAACCATGTTGCTCTAAAATGGAGAAGATTTGAAAATGTCAATGTTGAAGGATTCGATAAAAAGAGATGGCTACTGTCATATAAGAGCACCCAGCCAAGGGAGCTTGTAGGTCACGTGATTCAGCCCATCCCAAAATATGTGCTTCACAATTTCATGGCCAACTGGCACGATAAGCAGTTTAGGACTTGCCTTGCCAATTTTCCCCGTGACACTATTGTATCTGTCATAGATTTTCTAGAAAACTATTCTTTTCAAGAACAAGATGAGATACAAAGTGCTCATTGGTATAACAAGCAAATAACAATTCTTGTTCATATCACGTACAATCATTTGCTTACCTATTTGTGCAGCATGCTTTTCTACTGCATTGGAAATGGTTGAAAAAGGAAAATCCCCATGCATAAAATATAAAACAACATTGGGTGTGGTCAGATGGTGCTGCCTCTATGAGAACATTGCAACTGTGAAGACATGGGAGCGAGTTCAAGTTTTACCTCTACGTTCAAATGGAGTGACAAACAATGGAGAGACAAACGACTCGCCATAGTTTAGGGAGAGTTTCGATGATCTCACTGACTGTCTAGAAGAGGGGGATAACTTTGCGTATATCCCAACAACCACCCCGCTAGTTTCCCATAACGAATCCACACATCCTACAAATCCATTCATCTTGTAATAATAGAAGCAAACCGCCACACTGGTGGCTATTAATATCCTAGTACAACCAACCACCACACTGGTGATAACTTATCCTGTATTACTACTTGATTGTGTCTACTAAGCTGACAAGAGAAATTGTCGACTATTGTCGAAGCAATAACATGCATATAGTGCATCTATTTATCCTTGTTTCATCTACATCTCTCGATTCTTGATTTAATCCTATTGCTTTCTTCTAAATTAAATAGTCCTGGTCTTTTGCTTAGAAGAGGGACATCCCTATTGCGATTTTCATACGACTTCCATTCTTGAAATTGCATGATGCTACTAATTCTTCAAATATCATTGATTCTATAAGAATACGAATCTTTTATGTCCTTATTTCCTAAGATTAAGTCATCTCTGGTCGTGGCTTTTCCTCTTCCTATCCAAAGATTGCTTCTATCAATTCATCGACAATAGGCATTGAAAAGAAATAACCATAAATTTCTTACCTCAAGTTAGAATATAGTGATCCAACCACTCAAAAGAGTCGATGCATACTATTTGAACAAGCTACCATGGGCTGTTTTCATCAATATGCAATTGTAGCATTGATTGTCGAAGCATCTTTGATAGTTTTTGTATACGAACTTAAAACCTAGCGATCAAGTAGTCGAAATGATCAAGAATAACTTTTCGAGAACAATTGCATCATCATATTGGAGAAAATGATGTTGCTTGCCTCCCACTATTAGGCTAGAGCGGCTACGCTTTAATACCACTGTTACGAAAATTAAAATTAGACATGCTTACAAATTCATGATTTACCAAAGCCACGGAAATCAAGAACAAGGAAAGAAGAGGACGATGCCACATGGGGTCCAATCTGCCCCCTCAAGATGGTGGCTCTTACTTCCCATCTAGAGTATTTATACTTGTAATTCCAAAAAGCAAAAAGCCAATAATAGTACATCCAAAAGTATCCCTTGTCCACAATTAGAGGGATTGCGCAACATGGCTCTGTGAGCTTAAAATATCACAAGGCTTAATATGCCCTCATCCACAATCAATAAAATAAATTAGCCCACGGCTTAATATTCATTACATTACAATATGGCCCATGGCCTTTGGCAATCATTCGATACTTCGATCAATCCAAATCACCTTCACCATCTCCGTTCCTCATTATCCAACTCATCATCTGTACTCAAGCCACCAACTATGTTAGTTGTTACAGTCAATTGATGAATCATCACACCAACTAATCCTAACACAATTGCACGCTTGATATACAGACATCAAAATACACACCTTGCAACCAATTGCAATAGCACCAGTAACACTAGCGACATTAGTATTAACATGGAATTGTCCACAATTCTAACCATCTAGCTTGGCAAAACACAAGTACTTAGGCATCCCCAACTTAATCCCACAAAGCATCCACTAGGACCAACCCCCACTGCGTCTTGTGCGCTCGTATGGAATACTTTGCCATAGTCACACTTGATAAAATAAAATAATTTCCATAGCAAGAAATAAAAAAAATACAGTTTTGTAAGTAAATGCGTTGCTAAAAGATCCGAGAAAATGTGTGCTTTGCAGCTATCAAGGATTCGTGAATGACAATTTCAAGTTGAGATCCTTTTGCTAGAAGAACTGTGGACCCTTTGTCTATATTCTTACCCAATCTTACATGCCTTGGAAAGGCTAACACACATTGTATAAGCCAAGGATCATTTCTTATCTTTTGGAGCTCTTTAGGAAAGAGCAAATGATCATGATCTTATTGTCTATAGCAATGTGAGCTTGTTTGAGATAAGGGAGAGACAATCTACAACAAAGCTACTTCATGGGTTCAACCGTATAACTTGACGTAAAGGTAGGTAAGGGGGCTGGTACTATGGTGGGCTAACTTTTTAATCCATGGCAAAAATGGCCTACATGAATTTGAAATTCAAATTCCAAGGTATTGTGGTCATCAGGTAGTAATAGGGAGCTAATTTTTATTTTTAAACTTCGCGAAAAATTTGTAGAACATAGAAAAATATGAGAGCCAATGCTTAGGGCAAGTGAGGGCCAGTACTAAGGCACTGCTCATCCAAAAAATGGTGAAAGGAGAGCTTGACACATCATCTTTTTCTATGAGGAGTACTGGGTGGCACCTGCCTTCCTAGTGGGGGGGTTGCTAACAGTTTAAAGTCACTTGCATCTTAACTGCCCCTTTTACCCTAAATCTATTTTTGTTTGGGGGAAGGTGATCCCATCATAATGCAAGCACTCCTCTTGGAAGGCTCTTGTGTCCACATAACACGGAGTAAGTGATGACTATTGCAATTCCCATAAGATGGTGATGCCATCGTTACCCATCCTATCTGATGTGGATGTGGCATGCCCACAACGAGATCAATGCTTGCATGGTGGTGTACCAAGCGGTGAGTCAACTATAGGGATCACCCGAGTGGACTCTACAGGGATTGAAAGTAGGGCATAGCCATTGAAATGTATTGCGCTATTTACTAGTAGGTGGTCTTATTGGGCCGATCCCCCCGGCTGGGAAATTTTTGTCACTCCAGGCCTCATCAAGCTCTAATGTAATGGTATTGTGCGCAGGCTTGGTCCATGGTAGTGCCTGAATTCAAGTGAGACCGACATATCAAAAACTAAATCCTTCCTTACAAGTAGAGGAACAACGAATGCATGAGCATGTGAAGACACACATATGCACACAGGCACGCACACACACATACAAAGACACACCTCGAAAACACACACACACACACACACACACATGCATGCACGAACATAAACATGAACCCCGATGAGCATGTGAAAACACACATACAGTCACACGCATACACACGCGTGGATACGCACACATCAGAGACACACCTCATTAGGCACACACGTGGCAAGATCATAGATGGCCGGATTTTGCCTTGGTCAACCCACTACTTTTACACAAGAAGATTCTTTACCATAACCAAACGGTCCCCGGAAACAGTCCTGTTTCTTCGCCAAGCAATCAATCCTCTCCTCGTCTTCGCCAAAAGCAATTTGATCTAACCTCGCAATTCATTCGCCATAATGATGCGGATTCAAGCCAGTTTGAAGAGTTTTCGCGAGCAGCGCGGCCTCGTTTGGGCCGTTGCTATCATCTGCTTTGTCGTGTTGATGTGCGTCACGCCGCGTATCCCTCAATCTCAGTCGTATCACAAGTTTGCCGATCACCGCAACTTAATCGGTAATCTCGCGTTCCCCATTCAGTGCGTTAGTTCTTTGATCTCGATCGGTAATCAAAGCAGTGATTTATCAACGTTACATCTTGAACTGACTTTGTGATCGGGTCCAATCGACGTTTTGCTGGTACAACTGATAGCGTGAATATACAGCAGGTATAGCTCCCCAAAATTATGTGATCGAAAGTATATATGTTTTCGTGCCCTGCTTTTAATATTTGAAGAGGCTGTCCCGTGTGCTTGCTGATACACCGGTGCGATCCTGCACTCTGCAAGGATTTTAAAGGTGTTTTGCAAGGTTCCTTTCTGTATGTAGGTGCTGAGTCTTTACATTGACAAAGCATGACTTCAGTGAGACAGGCTAGCTATACACTATCTTGATATTAGATCTATGCATAGATTCGCGGTTATGCCACTCAGACGTGACCAGTCCTATTCTGTTTTTATGTGCAACCTTGCAAACAAGGCCATAACCTCAAAGAAGGTATATTTTTCTATTAACTTAGCAGACATGCAAATTCTTTCGTCCAGCGGTGATCAGCTGTTCAACTACATCGATTTATCTTAAGCGGGTGTAGAAGCCCCAACGGCTAAAATTCTTTAGATCAACAAAAATTATAAATTTGTATGATTAGACATATTCTAGTCTTAGAAAGTTCTTAGGCTTTCCTTTCGTTGTACGTTCTTCAACGAGTCCTATCTTCAGATGGTCAAGAGGACCGAATCCTCATACAACTGAATGTATGAGGATAGTCATTCAAAAATGTTTTATCCATCCACTTTGCATTTGTGGTAGGGTAATTTATGGAATTTAAATAGATTTGTTTTCTGTTTGCTGCAGACATGCCTATGCCGCGAATTTTACTAGTCTCTTCTTGATCTTCCACTTACTTGGAGTTGTGGATCATCACGAGGACCATTAGTGTATGCTCCCATGTAACACCCTAAGAGACCGACATGAAAATTGTTATGGATAAGCCAATGAGAAGGAAAATGCAACCGAATGTGTCTTTCTACTGTCTAAAAATCCTCCCCCAAAGGATTTTTTGCTCACTCACGTAGCATTTCAGCACGTTGAAGGCAAGGTGATTGTAAATCTCCGTTTGCCTGTCTGATTGGGGGTGGAAGGAGGTAGAAAAAGACAACTTTGTATGGGAATTGTTGCACATGGCCTGCCAAAGATGACTGGTGAACTTGGCATTCTTGTTTGATGTGATGGCATGCGGCCTCCCACACACCGAGGAACCAATACTCCAGTTGGTGCCAATCGTGAATTCAAATTCCATCTTAGAGTGGTCTTTATCCTCCACAACCTCCATGACGGATACAGCCTTATCCTCAGCATGCTCTGAGCAATTTATGCTGTCCTGGATTTGTTGACCATTGCTCTATATTGGACCTGAACATTGGCACACCTGGATCTTTGCACCTTATCAAGGCAATACTGGGTGTACTCTCCAAGAATAACTCACCCTGTACAACATTAGTTGACTCTGGTGTAGGATCACCTCCCATGGACTTGTCCTCCTCCTCTTGCCAAATGTCATTTTTCTTCTTCTTCTTCTTGCTGTCTTCATCAGAAGAGTCTCCGTCTTTGAAAGCATCCTTGCTTTTCTTATTGGGCGTGCCTTTATTTTGCTTGCCCTCCTCTTTTCCTTTAGTGTAGACATTGAATGCGTTCTCTGTGCTAGGTATTCTCATATAGCTTTTTCTTTGCTTCCTCATGGATCAACAAGTGACCAAGCTCCATGAAAGTCAAAGCTTTGATCTCTCTACAGCTGCCAGGGTTGTCACTAAGTCATTGAAGCTCTTTGCCATTTACTAGTATGAGAGTGGCCAACTGATTGCTGTTCACCTTCTGACCTACAACAGCCAGCTGATCTTTTAACAGTCAAACAGTATAGATGCTCACTCACCAGGTCACCTTTCTCCATCTTCAGCATCAACATCTCATTTTGGAGCATTACAATGTGACCGCTATTCACCGTCTTGCATAAGTCCTTCAGAATCATCCATGCCTCAGACGAAGTTTCTGCCAATTGAATGTTCAGAAGCACTAGAACTGCAGTTGTCCCGATAATAATTGATAGCGCCTCAACATCTCTAATGACCCATTCTATGACTTCATCTAGATCTGCCGTTAGGATTATCTTCCGTGCTGCATCCTCTTGGTCCTCTGGTTTCAGTTCCGGTCCTTTAGTTATCTCTCACAATGCATGTGCAATCATGTGACTCTGAATCTTGATCTTTCTTGGATAGTTTGCACCATCTAGCACCCCCAGTTTGGAATCAGCATGTGGTACACCATGTTGCAATTGTGAGATTTACTACAATGGGAATTCTCATGTACAAACGCAGTGATCTTCTTGTCACACCTTTTCTGATCAGAAGTCGTCTTCCTCTTTCAGTCGTTGATGTCAATCTCTGGATGGATGGCTTGATCAACAAGGCATACACCTTTTGGCTTCAGATCTCACCTTCCTTTGAAGCCCTAGGCTCTCAGATCTCTCTTCCAGTACACCACCTCGCATGGCTCTCCAGACAGGCAGCCGCTTTTGATACCATGTTAGAAGAGACCTAGATAGTATTTACATTCATAGACTCCTATCTAGTCTCTCCATGCATCAAAAATATGTAATGGGTATGTACTATGGTGTTATGCAATGGAAGAATCTGGAGAATCTTAAAGGGAATGCTTAATCCAACTTCAAACTTTATGTGTCCACAAGAGGAACTCACATGCACTAGATCTGGAGTAATTGAGAATAATAGAACAGTCCAAAATATCTCAAAGTATACTGTACCAATGCTGAGCCAAAACAGTTATTATAGATAACTCCCACAGAGGTCCCAAATCCTGCAGCACATGTTCCTGCAGCAGTGTGCTGCCCTGGGTGCTCTATGGTGAGCAGTGAGCACATGTACTTCTCCTACTGCTGCCTTTGCACTCCTAAGGTTGTGACACGACCCCAGCACTCCTGAAACCCCTGACTTGCAAGCAAACACAAGAACACACGAAACATGAGGAATCTGAGCAGGCTGCTCACCACCCAACAATGAATTCTAAGAGATAAGATTCTGAATTGTGAGATGTCCCCTCCAAGCCACAAGCTGAGCTATTGGCACGAACTCCCAACCAGATCCTGACCAGCCTGGTGTCCCATACCACTAGGTGGCACCTAGAGGCCTTGGATCTGTTGCTAGGCCTTGGGCTACGCAAAGATGTAGGCGCGTCTCCGTGACTCGATTCAAGATCAGATCTAGCACTAGGGAACTAGACTTTCTCCCCTCGGCTCCTCAAGACTAAACCTCTGGGCCTCCTTTATAGACTCAGACCCAATGCACCAAAAATAGCGGAGACCTCTATCTGGTTCGTACCCTTGCCATTCAACCCGAGAATCAAGCCTGCCTAGCCCTAAGCCTCCCCAAGCTACCCGAGCTAGTCTTGTGTACCCCAGTACACATCAGATACCAATCCGTGCACATGGTAGGTTGCGTGCTCCTCGGTGAGCTTTAGTGACGCGAGTTCCTTAGACTGCACCGTTCAGCACAAGTGTGCTCTCCTACTGGCTGTAGGTATGCATGAGATGATGCCTCCACAATTGGGCGGCTCCTGGACTGAACTACCTAATTCCCACACAATGGGGCCTTCTCTAGGGCTGTATAGATAATAGCCCTCGCCCTGAACTGAAATGTCTTCTGGAGTAAAGGGTCCATTAGCTTAGGAACAAGACTGTTTCAGTGCTGAAGGTGAAGTGGAAGGATCGTGCATAAGAGGATAGTACTTTGGAAAGGATTCTATTCAGCACCAGTTTCTACAGTTACTGTCTCAATCCTTCTTTGTTGTGTCCACATTTGGACATAACATGGCTAGTGTTAAGGAGGTCAGGCTAACCTTGGGTCATGTAACCTAAACCAGAGACAGTTAGGACATGATGTACCTTTGGTATAGTCAGGGTAGACTTAGGGTTGAGACACCTAAGACACCCTATACCTATAAAAGTGCGAGTCTGAGCTCATTGGGGTATCATTCGAGTGGGGCCTCCTGAGAATACCCAGCTAGGATGGAGCCCATCCAGGGCTATCACTCCCTATTGACATTCGTGCGCAGATGGGGCTGCATGGTATGGGATGCGTAGTTGTACCTGGGAGTTCATTGGTTCAGGGTTGCCTGACGTCTAGTTTGGGGGTGATCTGTGAGGGTCTACGGTTACACCATGTGTGTCCCTGTTTTTGTGCTCTATGCAGTAGCTTGTGGATAGAGGATAGCATTGTACCTCTAGATTAAGCTGTAAGGGGTGTTTCTCCCACGCTCAAGCGTGGTGTGAATGTTCCCATTGGGCATGGGGGTGTGAGGCACCTATGTCTCAAGAGCCTTCCCCAAAGTGGGAGAAGGTAAGGGACGTGCACGCATACACGCGTTATTAGGAGGACAATCTATGAGATTGCTGCTTATGGTATTTTCCTTGCAGGTTTTCAAGAGTTTTTAATATACTTTGATGATGCTTTTGGCAGATACTCTTGCTTCTTCACTTACTTGTGCTCAATAAATGTAGGCAGCCATGTAATGTGTAGGGAGGAAAATTAGTATGAATGTTCGAGCATGTGTCCCAAAAATAAGCTCGTCTATTTCTGCTCGATGGGTACAGTGAAAGCTGTAAGGCTGCAAAATTATAGGTGGGGCTTGTTCTCTCGAACTCCCTATAGTTATGCACCTTCATCTTGCTTGTGGAAGATACTGGTAACCCTATGGATTGAACATGTTTAGAGTAAACACATAAAGCACCATAGTAAATCATGAATTGTTTTGATGTCGGTGCTCCAGCCTTAAATGAACAGCCTGTTTCAAGAATTGTTGATCTTTATAGAGTTAAGTGAACAGCTTGCTTCAACAGCTGTCTGTCTGTAGAGGAGCATTGTAAGAAGTAAGATGAAAATACCATGCTTTAAATTAAGATGGGTGTTCTGTTGAAGAACAGGAACCTTTTTTTCAAATGACAGTGTAAATATTTTTGAGGGTCTTGATGTATTTAAATAATTGGATGATGTACGCATCATTGTTTGATATTCCGCTCTTAGTCTCTTTTATGTTGGAAACAAACCTCTGCAAGTTTGACACAAATGTTTTCTATGTTTCAGGTGTTCCAAACTCGTTAAATGTGATTTCAAATTTCCCCTTCTTAATTATTGGAGTTGTTGGGCTTGTGCTGTGTCTCCATGGAAATTACCTAGGGTTAAGGTACCATCGATGCTTCATTTTGTTTGACGTCTTCGTATTTGGATAATGTGAATATAAAACTTCTTTTTAGTTGCTTTCATTATATTTGCTATATGATGTCTTATGCAGCTTACGAGGTGAAGTATGGGGCTGGGCCTTCTTTTATATTGGGGTTACAGCTACAGCGTTTGGTTCTGCATATTATCATCTCAAGCCTGATGATGCAAGACTTGTGTGGGATCGTCTTCCAGTAAGTTTGGCTCAGCGTCCACTCCTCTAATTGGGAAATATACAAGAATAATTCATTCCAGGAGTGAGTACAAAAAACATCCTTGTGGCATGGATAAATGAAACTTGCAAGAATGTCTAATTTTGAATGTTCTTGTGAGAGTTATGATGGATGCATAATTTATGGGCAGCTTGAGGTATGGAGTCATAAACCCTTTTATCTTAGGTCAGGGCAGATTGATGGCTTTTAAAGTGAAAGCTTTGTTGATGGGCAGCAAGCACCATTGTAATTATGTGTATATGTATTCTGACGTGGAAGAGGAAATGATCTTGATGACTGAGCATGCCATACTGCACTTGTGCTACACATCAGGTCTTTGCCATGCCATCAAGATAGCCATAAATACTTCATGGGCGACCTTCAACTAAAACTTAAGCGTGTTCATGTCCTTTTGGAAGGAGGCCTTGCTTCTGCAGTGAGGCTGGTCTATGTGCTGAACAATTATATAAAACCAGTTGTCCGCTAGTATTAGCATTCTGTCTATGGGAGAGCTGCTGCATCTGTTGTTCTGGTGTGTAGGATACTCTTGGTCTAAAAAACTAAGGAACCACCTCCTCGAGGACTATTTCTGATGAAAACGATATAATATACTTTATGTCTTGACATGTAGAGCAATAATACTTCTTTGCAAATCTGTTGATGATCTGGGAAGGCTCATTTCATGAATGGTTTTGACTTGCATGCTATTTAAAATTTGTAGAGAATGGAATGTTTCAGTTTATCATCCCTGTATTCATTTAAGGATGATGTTTCTGCTTATGGATTATACATACATACCTCTTGATTGCGGCTTGCTTCGCAGATGACCATTGCCTTTTCTTCAATAATGGCAGTCTTCATTATTGAAAGGATAGATGAACGCAAGGGAACGGCATCCCTGGCTCCTCTTCTTCTTGTTGGAGCTGTGAGCGTTGCTTATTGGAGGTGAGTCTCGCACTTTGATTTAATATCTTTGTGCATTGAGTGCAGAAAAATTGGCGTAAGCTAAGTTCAGCTTTATTTGGAAGCAATATCTCATAGATCGAATTGATCCTTAAATACTGCATCAATGCATTAAGCCAGCCTATATTTCAGAAATGTTTGCCAATTGTGCTCCAAGAAGATTTCCCCTTCTCGTCTCCATTTAGAAAGTCGACTTCAAAGATGGGCCACTAAGGATGGGCTGCCAATGCTATGACTGTCCGCATCGTCGATGTCGGGGCAAAAAGTCTCATAACACTTCAAACATTCTATATGTACAAAGCCCTTGTATCTATCTCCATCTTTAAAGTTTATCTACTATGCAGCTGTCCGCTCTAGATAACCATCAATCTCCTTTGCCATAGAACTAATATCAAGGAGATTTGTAACCTTAAACTCCTCAAATACCATCGTAGTATGTTCCTCTCCTTTTTAACTTAGTCGTCTTTGGCTCCTCTATCTCAGTCCTCATCTCAAATTCCTTCCTCCTTTTCTTAAACAGCTAATCTAGGGGTGCAAGCTAGCTATCAAAGGCTGGTGGAGCTTCTGCGTGCCTCTCTTCCCTAAATATCTTGGATTTGGGTTTCTATCCCTTCTCTTCTCACCACAATCTCTATCTCTGGATAAGCTCTGGACTCCTCATTTTACCCTGCATGCACTTTATGCTCCGTGACTACACCTAGCATAAACTCTTAATCTCTGGTCATTGTCCTATTTAGAATGTAAACAACAACTGTATTGACAGCTTCCCCAAAGGAGGACCAGAATGTTTCCTCCTCCTCAGCATGCTCAAACCCATCTCCACAATACCGGTTCTTTCGTTCATTCGGCTAGGATTCATTTGCCATTGTCAATTGCCTTCTGCTTCTGTAGTGCTTACGGTAGGCATGCAAAGACTCATGAATTCTCCCCCTCTATCTGCTTAGAAAGTATGAAGTCTTTGCGTGTCTCTTTCTTGACCTTGGCTCTCCATTCCTTAACTTTTTAAAGGCATGTGACTTCTTAGAGATAAAATACATCCAAACCATTTTATATATTCATCAATGAAAAAGAAAAATACATTGACCTTGAGATCGACTTGTTAGAAAACAGAGACAGAGGTTGCTTGCTGTAGCCAACACTCCTGCAAGATATGTAGCCACAATGCTAAAATCAAATCTCGCTCATTTCCGTTGTGCACACACAGGTGTATATAGAGACAGACACAAACATAGACACATCTTGAACGGTACACACTATAGTAGAACAACAAAACATCTAATGTAGATTGCTCCAAAGATGGACAAAACCTGATACTCAGCGTGCCACCATCTAGCAGATAAGGTACTGCCTAGGCGTGGACCTGGCACCTTACAGAGCTGTCGTCTACCTCCTCCTGGCTTGCTGTAGTGACGCTTTTCTGGGCACTCCTTGCTGCTTCAAGAAGACCTGCAGCCTGACTGGCTCGTCCACTCTCTAGACCCTTGGACCTCCCTGCTGCTGGAACTGCAGCCGCTCTACGGGCACCAGTGATGCTGAATCCTTGGGCATCCCTGCTGCTTTGAAGGCAGTCAATGCTGAGGCACCTCTGATTGATTCCGGGCCTTGCCGCTGCTCTGCAACAGAGTCAATTGTGAGGCTTTGTGAATGATTGCCAAGATCCTAGTGGGGCCTTTTTATAAGGCTGAAATGCCCCTAGTTTGGCCGATGAGACTGATGACTCAGCCGACCAGACTGTTAGAAATAGACCAACAGAGGGTACGCACAACGGAAGACTGATAGAATAGCCCAGGAGCTCAAACAGTGTGTGTAGGGTGTGGAATCACAAACTTCTTAACTTAATGTGCATTAGATAGATGTGCAGACTCATCAATAGACGATGAACCAGCCAGATAAAGAAACCACCAAAATAATATATTTCCGACCAAAGCTATGGACACAATACAAAAGAGATAGATCTAGAGTCCCACCAATGGTGTGGTCCTCTGATCTTACCACAAGGTCCTTCTCCTATCTGCCGGCTATCTCTAGACTCGAGCCTGCGTGCTCCACCTCGAGCGTATGTAGACTCTCTGTCCGGATCTCAGCACCCTGCTACCCTGGTAGGCAGCCTAGGGTTCAGCCTTGTGAGCTAAGTCTGCAGCAGCACCTCCAGCACTCCTTTACCTCCTGGTTGTAGGCCAAAGGATGAGGGTAAGCTGCTCCTATCTGCTCCTCTGGTGGCTGACCTGCTGGATATGAAGAATGAGGCTGGATGCCTCCTTTTATAGGCCCAAAGGGCCCCTTTAATTGACCGATTGGCCTGCCCTAATATGGCCGACCAGTCTGCCATAAAACCTACCCCACAGGCCCCTATTTATTGGGCTGTGGGCACATCTCTAGGGCTGTGTGCTTCCTGCCTAGAAGTGGGGCCCACTTGGGGGCTCATAGGTGTGGACTTGACCTCTAGCTCCAACACACTCTATAGTCATCTTTGCGCATAAGTCGATGCTGCTTGCCGTCCATGCAGGCCTAGCACACATCTGGAGTGCATGTGCCATGCGATCTATGGAAGTCTTCCTATACGTGAAAGGACTTTACCTGATGTGGCCACACGTCTCATGCCACAACCTAGAGTTTCTTAGACAAGCATGGCACTAATTTTATACAGTGTGTTTTCTTTGATCCCTTGTGCAACTACTTTTCGTTAGACTTTATGATCAATTTTTGACTGTTGGATTCAGCCTAATCGCTGTCTCATTTGAGACAGCTATGAATGCACTTTTTTTCTAGTCAATAATGCTTCTTACAAAAAAAAAGTGTGTGTGTTGTTGGGATATCTCAAGGTGTATGCCTCAGGCACACCTTATGTTTCTATGTGTGAGTGCTAGAGGCACAGTTAGGTGCCCACAAGCACAGTTAGGTGGTGGAAGAGCCACATAGGATGATTGAGAGAATCTAGGAGCAGATTGAGGAGATGATTGTGGAGCTCTGAAGTCATCAGTGATGTCAGTGAGCATGTATGAGGTGCCTACTTAAGGACCTCACTCTTCTTCATTCTACAAGCAAGTAATGCAAGTATTCTGAGTTTGTGTCCACTCTTTCCTTTCCTTTCAGTTTACCAACATGGTATCAGAGCCCTTTGATCCCCCTTGAGCCCATTTCTGCCACATCATCTTCTTCTTCTCCATTTTCCTCTTTCTTCCCAAAATCTTTGAGAGCTTGGTTCTCCACCTACAAACGACCATTGCCCAAACCCTCTGAGCTGGAAACTCCTCTAGTATGGGCGAACTTCCACCTGCAAGCAATTGAAGAAAAAACGTCTGTGGTGGCTGCCATTCCCCAAACAGCGCATTTTTTGCCATTTCTTCTACTGCTCAATACTCCCTGCCTGCTCCGCCATTGCCTGAGCCCTCTTAGGAGTAGATGGGCGACGTCAAGACGAAGATTTTGAGCCATTTTTCAGCTCATTTGGTTCAGTAACGAGGGAGAAATCGTCAAAACTCAGGTTCAGCCTGTAGCAACTCTCCCGGGTAAAAGTGCGCACCATTTCGTCCAACCTCTGTGCTGGATCCTCTTTGGTATATGAGCTTTCTTTTGCTTCAGAAAGCCCTCTTTTCCTTGCTTTGAAGAGTGAGCTACAAGCCCTCCAAGTTCAGCCTTTTAGTTTTGACAGTTTTGGACAAGTTTTTGAAGATGATGCTACATAAAATGCTACTCTAGCATTTCTGGTTTTTTGAAACTTTCAATAACTTCAGTACAAGTGTGGCTTCAGTTTTGTTTTGAATTGCTAGACCTGGTTTTGATTGGAAAGTATATATTTTAGCCACTTCTATGAAGCATGTAAGAAGAAGCATCATTGATTGAATATTGATCACTAGTCTTTGCTACATCAAGTGCTCATATTTTGGGAGTCTTTCAGTTATTTTTTTGCCTTGTAAGAGACATAGAAACTGCCCAATATCTGGGTTAGACCCTCTCATGGCTACCCTATTGAATCTAGAGAAGTTCAATGGAAAGGGCTTCCACACATGGCAGATGAAGGTGAAATTTGCATTGATGAGGGAGAACTTATGGGGACTTGTCAAACCGACTCCTACCGCTTCTTCTACGGCCTCCAATGCTGGAGAATCCTCAACTCCGACACGACTGGCAAGGGATTCAGCTAGAGAAGAAAAAGCATATGGTATCATTGCTCTTGCTTTAGGAGATGATTATATTCACCATATCTCTGACTTGGAGTCTCCTTCAGAAGCTTGGCAGAAGCTTGACATGATTTTTGGTGCTAGCTCTCACATTTCTAAACTATCACTTAAAATCTCTTTCTTTGAATTGAAGATGGCTAGTGGTACTACTTTGGCAGCTCATGTCAACTATATGCGGAGTCTTATGACTCAATTAGCTTCTATTAACTCTCCTATTACTCCAGATGATGCTATGGCAGTGTTACTTAAGAGTATGCCTGAAGATTATGATCACATAGTTAGCACTTTGAAAAATCTTCCTAATCCTAATCTTGAAGGTATTATCTGTGCTCTCCAAGAAGAAGAAAGGCATATGAAGCTCAGGAAAGGCAATGACACTGTTTATGCTGTAAAAGTCCAGAAGGGCAAGTATACCCCTTGCAATCACTGTGGAAAGACAAATCACCTTTCAAAGGACTGCTTCAAAATTAATCCATGCACATCAGATTCTCATGCCTGGTGACACCCGCTGGCTGGGACAGTTCACCCCCCGCGGCATTCCACTGGTGATCGCAGGACGTTTGGATGACTCTTCTATTTCCTTCTTCGCGGTCTCTGGGGATGGCCGACTCAGGAGAGAGGGTGCGCTCATCGACCCCCTACTCCCGTGGCAGAGGGTTCGGGTCGTAGGCCTCTTGGGGAAGGTCTGGCGTACCGACCCTAGCATCGAGCAGGACCAGGTGCAGCTTTGGCGCCTTTGGCTCTGGGAGGGGCGGGCCTTGTCAGAGCTTGAGTGGGACCCAGGAGAGTGGTGGTGGCCAGAGATTGTGACAGGACAGGGGCCGACCTCCTTCTTCGCCTACAGTACGACTCTGGGCAGGCGAGTTCTCGGGAGGATGCAGAGCCGCCCCCCCACCCAGCGACCCAGCTGGTACGCACAGGGTATTTCCAGGTTCTTTTTGCAGGCATTCTGGAAGGCCTTGTGGGAGAGCTGGCGGCCGCGGAAGATCTCATACTTCCTGTGGCTTCTTGCCCACAAAGGTCTTCCAGTGGGGAGCTGGTTGAGGCAGATAGGCCAGGACGGTTGCTGCCAGATTTGCCATGCGGATGAGGAGACACCAAAACACTGCTTGTGGAGCTGCACGCGCGCCCAGGAAGTGTGGAGGTGGACTTCTGGGATTCTTACTCGCGCAGCACCAGAGCTAGGATTGATCACTTGGGGCGCGTTCTGTTGGTGCAGCACTGCACCTGGTCTTCATCACTTATTCGAGGCATGCCAGCAGGACCCCACTTTCCTTATTACACAGGGGACGTGGGGACCGCTCGAGGGCATCCCACAGCACCTAGCAGAGGCTGATACAGGAGTCCGGGAGAGGCAGCCAGTCTGGGAGATTATTAGCAGCATCACAGGGTGGCACATCTGGACCTCGCGCTGCGCGCAGATCCTAGGTGGCACCTCCTTATCTACTGCCCAGATCATGGCGGAGATTTGGAGTGAGATTATTCATACTCTCAGAGGCCAGTGGGACGAGATTCAGGGAGACTCCCGGGCCGGTCAGGAGAAGCGGAGACGCTTCCTCCGGGCTTGGGACACACAGGGCCTCTTCTTCGCGCAGACTACGCAGGGCCTTCGGTGGCATTACTCACCACCCCGATGGCTGTTCATTCATACTCGTCTTATCCCTCCGTGAGAGGATGGTTTATTTTGCTACCTTTTAGGGCTGCGTCCGATTTGTGAACGCAGCCGTCAGCTATAAGCTGACCTCTTGTATCTTGTTCTCGAAGTAATATAATTAGCAGTGTTTTTTCGGCAAAAAAAAATTAATCCATGCAAGCACTGTGGCAAGAACAACCATAACGAGAAGTTTTGCAGAGCCAAAGCAAAGAAAGAAAATGCAAATCTACTTTCAGTTGATGAGCCTCCACAAGATGAAGCATCCTTTGAAGATTATGCATTTTAAAACATCTCTATGTATGCTCCAGATCTCTCTTTTTATGTCAAGGTACTCAGCCTGGATAGTCCTCCAAAATAAATGAAATAAACTATTGTGTTTTGTGTGTTTTGTAAACACCTCTGGTCACCTTATGATGTAGGCCATGTGTATGTTTTGCTCCATGGTACCTCCTGCAGACATTGTGTGCATGTACATGCAGGGGAGATAACCATTGGAAGGTCTTTTTGTATCCCTTTTGTTTACCTTACACCCAAGGGAACCCTTGCTAGCATGAGAACCTAGCCCTAGATTAATCCTTGACCACCATGAGATGGCATGAGAAACTATGAGACTAGATGTATCCTTGACATAGCCTGAGGCATTCCCTTGAGGGGGGGTTTGTTGGGATATCTCAAGGTGTATGCCTCAGGCACACCTTATGTTTCTATGTGTGAGTGCTAGAGGCACAGTTAGGTGCCCACAAGCACAGTTAGGTGGATGATTGAGAGAATCTAGGAGCAGATTGAGGAGATGATTGTGGAGCTCTGAAGTCATCAGTGATGTCAGTGAGCATGTATGAGGTGCCTACTTAAGGACCTCACTCTTCTTCCTTCTACAAGCAAGTAATGCAAGTATTCTGAGTTTGTGTCCACTCTTTCCTTTCCTTTCAGTTTACCAACATGTGTGTGTGTGTGTGTGTGTGGCCTGCATTGCAGCCATCTCTCTCTTGAGAGTTGCATTTTCTGCTCTAAGCTCCTCCATGGCTTTGCAGCCCCCTTCTGATTAGTATCATGACCCCTTCATATTGAATCTTGGGAGTGAGGCTTGATGTGTTGGGCAATGAAACTTGATTTTAAGGTAATCTCTGAAAACACAACTTTTGAGTGTTTTCTTGGCTCATCTTAGAACAAACACATATCTAGGCTTGCTAGGCTCACAACTTAGACTAGAATACGTGTATCTTCTCCAAACTGAAACCAATATTTACGTCTTGACGTTCATTAACTAGTGTGCATGTGAGTAATGTTTTATTAATTCACGAAGCGACATTTTATAGGAAAGATAATTTCTAGTTATTGTATTTTTTCTATTCAATTCAGTTAGAATAATTATATATTATCAGATTACTATAATCAAATCTAACAGCTGATTTTAGCTTTTTAGCTTTTCTTTACTTTCTTGGCTTTTAGCTTTTGTCCCTCGTTCAATTCTACCTAGTAAATTGGGATTTGATCTAGAACTAGTTGCTTGCTCCTGCCATCTCTTGCCATGATCCTGCCATCTACTTGTTGCTGTCACACGCTCGTTCTGAATCTCCTGTTTTACCAGCGGCTGCTTCTAAGACCCATTAAAGCATTCGTATCAGTGAATCTCTAAACCATAGCCCTGTTGCATGTTCCAGTCACCTGTTTCTTGCCATTGCCCTCTTGCTATAACACCTGCATTTTTTACTCCGGCCACCTAGAAGTAGTTTTTCTTAAAGTCTTTCATGGCAGGCAACTTGTACCCCCTTTTCAGAGGGGGGCAGGAGGGTGGTCATTATCTTGTATACGGATAACTTCATCATCACTAATGATAAAAGAAAGGAAGATTCAAGAGGTGAAGGTTTTCTCAAGGAGGAGTTAGAGATGACGGACTTCATACTTCATTATTCATATGCAGTGAGGTTTGGTAGAAGTCAGACATGATTTTCATCTTTCGGGAGACTGTCATGAGGTTTTGAACAGATTCTAGATGGAATATGTGGAGGTGGCAACTGCAATGGAGGTGAGGGCCAAGATGAGCACTCATGATAGGTCTCGGTGGATACTACTGAGTGTTGATCGTTGATTGATATTGGACTCGACCAATATTGGACTAGACATTAGTTTTCAAGTGACTCCACGGGTCTTTAGAAACCCTGTATAGCTGCTTATGCTTGGGCACTGATGACGACATAAATGTTGCTTTGCTTGCTAAGTATGTCTTCCTTATGTTTTTCAAAAAGTTTTTGTTACCTCTTTTTTCTTCTCTTTTGTTTTCTCTTTTATTTTCTGTGTAGATTTTTGGACTTTAGAACAAAAAATCTAAATTTGTATGATTGGATATATTCTAGTTTTTCAAAGGTATATTAGTTTTCAAGTGTTTCAAGCTCAGGAGAAGCACATTGAGGTTCAGTATCAGTTTATCAAGGAGTTGATTCAAAACAAACAGGTTGAGTCTGTTTCCCACCTATCGTGGATAACGCTTCTGATTCGTTCATGAAAGCTCTTCTTGGATAGCAGATGGAGCATGTCATTACACACATGGGCGTTGGCCCACAGCGGTGTCAGTGAGAGAACGTTTTGGAGGTCACTGCCCTACGTGGGAGCCCTCATATGAGGAGGACATAGGACAGATAGACCTGAGCAGATTAAGGGTAGTAGACAGGGTAGATGAAGGGTGGATCTGTGCTCAGAGGAGGCCTGTCTACATGCACCTATGGCGGCCATTTGGCAGCAGTTTTTGCCCATAAATAGGTGAGGTTTTGGACCTGGCAAGGTTCAGAGGGCGGGTAAGCCCAGATTTAGGATGACTGTTGGGCTATTTAAAGTAGGTTGGCTGAGTTGGCAGCTAGGTCGGGTCATTCAGACCTGGGTCAGCCATCTTGGGTGGCCCTTGAGCTTGCTCCAGTGAGGTGGTTAAGGGGTTATCCAGCCCTTCCTTGGCTATAAAAAGGAACCATAAGGGCACTCCATCGGTATCCCACAGAAGTCTCTTCTTTAGGCATGTGGGAGCAGCAGCAGTTCAGCCCCTTAGTCCTCAAGATTCTCTCAGTTTGCAGCCTTTGCTGGATGCTTGTAGCACATTTTGGTACGTCCATCGCCTCGTTTGGTGGAGATACTCAGTGAGAGATTTTGGCTGTACTATCTACTGTCCATTTCAAGGTTTGTGTGTCAACTTGAACAATTGTATGTGAGATTGGAGAGATATTTCAAGGTCTTATGAAGGTATTCTGCTGCAAGGGTCGGCTACAGCAAGCAGCCCTCCTTTTTGACACTCTCATACACAGCAAACAATGGAGATAATTGCAGCAATGTGACTACTGTGAAAAATCTAGGGAAGCTCTTCATTCAGAGGCACGATGGAACTTAGAAGTTAGTACGCATTGTCTCAATCAGTTTGAGGCTATTCTGTTCTTTACTAATAGACAACAAGGGGAAGTACCTCCTAGCTTTCTTGCACCTGGAAGAGAAGCAATCATGTGGTGGCACAAGTGGTGCACTGACCATTATGTCTCCAATTTCGAGCAGCCCAGAACTTTGGAATAGACCTTCCCTTTTGCCCTTACATTTTAAAAGAAACGTTAGTCTCCCTTTTCCAAGTTGCACCTTAGTCTTTTATGCTTATCTTCCTATCTGTAGCACTGATCTGCCTAGGCACACCTTGTCTAAGTGTCTGTTGATTTTGATATACTACTTGTCGCTGCAAATGTCATAAGTACTAAGCAGGCAAAAAGTACAATGATCTACAGGTGATGCATATTAAAGTCCATTGTTTGAAGCTCTGTGAGCAGAGTTTATTCATCAAAACCGCATGTTGTCCTGTTGCAATTTGAATATAATTTCCTCAGTCTGGTACACGAGCAGGCATGCAAGTCTCTTGTGGTTCTTGTTCATGGTGCACCTGCATGTTCATCTAATTCTCCGTCCATGTTTGTGCGTTTTGTTCAATCCGCAATGTAAAAACTGCATTTGCTGATCTTTCCTCTCTTGTGCTAGTTTCGTTTTGGCTGAATTATCGTGAGTGCCAAGGAGTAATACTACCTCAGCTTGTCGGTCTGTGTGTACATGTGTGATGTTTATCATGCAGATTGCACCTACTTTTGGCCCTTGGATCGTGATACATTCTATGCTTGAGAAGTTTATGTTTGAAAATGATGCCAGACTTGCACACGTTGCTGATTTGGGAGTGAACTGAACTGTCCGTTGATCATTTTGTCAAAATTTTTATATATGTACATATGTTGAATTTGCCTCGTTTATGTGCAGGTTTGCAGATGACTTGCGGCCATATGCACTGGTGCAATTTGTACCTTGTATTGCTATACCAGCTATGACTATAGCTTTGCCACCCAAATACACACATTCTGTCTATTGGCTATGGGCTGCAGGTGAGAACTTCACACATGTTGAATTAGTCTCTTCTGTGTTTATTTCAGAATTTGTGGCATAAAATATTTCCCGTGAATTTTAATAGCTACGCAGAAAGATAGTTTCCCCCTTTCAGTCATAACTCCTGTGCTTCCCACCCCGGTCACTGCACACAAGAACATTTCCCTTGGAAGGTTTGTCCAATTTCTCTGTTGTAAGTTCACTCATTATAGTATGAAATGGCTGTGTCTGATGTTCTATTTCTAGCCCCTGGCATACTAGCATTTATACAATGTTCTACATCCACTGTTCATGTAGTCAAAGGGGATGTAACACCAGGTGGGATATTTGAGGCCTCGGGCTTTCTACTTAGCTTGTTACAAAGGTCAGTTACAAAGGTCAGTTCTCGCAGTGTTAAAGCTTAATTTGAAAACCGACTCCACATGATTGCTTCTCTTCTAGGTGCAAGAAAGCTAGGAAAATGCGAAACCTTGCTTGGAGTCAATGGAGGACCTCAGCTATGATCAAAACTACACATTTTTCTTATACTCAAACTCTATTTAATGAATGGCTAAAAGAAAGGCAAGAGTGGAGTCTGGACTTGACTTGTTGACGGAGGACGCTACCTGTGACGGCGAGTTTTTTAAAATTCCTGTCACAAGGAGAAATAACAAATGAGCCTCTGACAAAGAGCGCTATTCATGTAATTAGTGCTAAGTAACTGTTTTTATGTAACTGTGACAATATATTTCTTCTCAAGGCGAAGCAGAATGGTTGCTATTACATCCTTGCCAAAACTCTTGAAAAAACCAAGAAGCAACCCAACAAAAATGTAAAAGGGAGACCCTTCAAAGAAGAGGTGACAGAACACCTGCTTCTGAAGAGCTGCAGACTTGACTTCTAGATGGAAAAGGGAAAAAAAGCATACAATATTGTGTTCAATGGCAATTAAGCAGCTTTGGAAGAAACCCCAGACTGAGCTCCAGGAAGTAACGGAGCAATCGGGAAATAAATAGAGACCTGCTCAATGGCTTTCCGCAGTAGGAGTTCCCTGTGACATACCTGTGGAGCAGTAGCAAAGAAAGCACCTTACATACATTCAATAGAAATGGGCATCAAGAGGAATGTGTATTAGTAAGTCATGACATCTCTTTGGTTTGTAGGGCATCTTCTCCCTGTTCTAGTGATGCCCTATGGGCCCTGGTATGTGCCTTGTAGGCATAGTTATAGGTACTTAGTGTATTTTGTGCCTATTATGCCACATAGGACACTTAGTCCTAAGTGACACCTAGGACACTTAGTCCTAGGGTCTACCTACAAGTACTATGTACTTTTCTTTTCATTTTAGTCTAGTTGACATGACGGCTGATAACTATCGACTCTTGTACCTTGTACTTGCTCTCTCGTTTATCGATCCTACAGTGGTATCAGAGCCAGCCTTACACTTGTCTTCCAGCTCTCCTGAGCCCCTTGAGTCCTCCATTGCTCATTGGGAGTCTGATCCTCTGCTGGTCGTCACTGTTCCAGCCTGTTCGAGGCTCTCCAGCTGCTGCCCAAGGCTCCCAGAGTCTTTTCGTCACCAAAAATTGCCTTATTGCTGCTTCCAGCAGGTGCGACTGCTTCTAGGCCCCTGCTGCAGCACTGTCGAGGTCTTCTATAGCACCCGTGGCCATCTGTCACCACTTTTGTACTGCAGATCCAGGTGGCCAGCTCCCGCGACCTCAACTAGACTCAGATCCAGGCGCCCAGCTCTCATGACCTCTCCAGAGTCATCTGTAGGAGGCGTCCTGCTATCACGACCTGTTCAAAGACCCCCACAGGAAACATCTGCAGCCACGCACTTATTTCGAGGTGCCTGAGGGCTGTTCCAGCTTCGCTCAAGCCGCCTTGTGCACTTAATCTGCTGCAGCAGCTCCGTGGTCTGTCATACTCTACCTACAAAGGTCTTTTGGGTCTCAGCCTCAAGTTCAGGGGACTAGAAGCTGATTCACAGGCAACATTTGCAGTCTTTTACTGTTTTTTTGACAGTTTTTACTGTCAAACCCTAATTTCCAGCAGAAAAATTTAGGGCTTTTGACATTTGGACCTTCAACCTGTTAACTCAACACTTTGGACAAGGTTGACAACTGAAATCCTTCCAAAAATTGAAGTTTTCAGTCAATTTCAGGTTCAGGACTGTCACATTGTGCCACGTCATCACTCAGGTCAACAAAATTTGGTGCTTTTGTGTTGGGAGCTCAATTTCAGCTGGTAACCCTGTTTCTATACCTTGCTGCACATATTTTCAGTCTATTTGCTCTCTCTATTTCATCAT
The DNA here is from genome assembly GCF_047967505.1 of Dipteris shenzhenensis. Classification (NCBI taxonomy): domain Eukaryota; kingdom Viridiplantae; phylum Streptophyta; class Polypodiopsida; order Gleicheniales; family Dipteridaceae; genus Dipteris; species Dipteris shenzhenensis. Next base: position 35,182,707 of record NC_141612.1, read on the forward strand.
CTGAGCAAGAAAAGGGACCGTGTTGCCTTGAGGCCCAGTTCAGCCTCCTGGAAATATCTGTTGTTAGTTCACAGGTGTTTGGGACAGTAAATCATATTTTTTGCAGTTTAAAGCCTTGAGGCTATACTTTGGTCACTTTGTCAGTGCATTTCTATCAGTACTATTTACAATGGCTGGGAACAATCACGACTTTTTTGGCATTCTTCGTGAAGATGATAAGTTGGATGGGACCAACTATCCGATGTGGTCCTATCTAATGAAACATATTCTTGTTGCAAGGCACTTTTGGAATATTGTTTCTGGGGTTGATCTAAGGCTAGCCAATGCTACAGTGGTTGCCTCTACTGCTGGTCCCTCTGCAGAGGGTACTACTCCTGATGCCTTATCTTCTAGCACCCCTGTTGTTGCTCCCCCAACTCAGGAACAATCAAGGTGGGATGCCAGAGATGCAAATGCACATTCTTGTATTGCTTTATCATGCAAGAGAATCATTATTCCACACATCCGATCTTGCAGGACAGCAAAGGATGCTTGGGACAAATTGGCTTCTCTTTATCAGATTCGCAATGAGGCACATGTTGCATATTTAAGAAGGCAATTGCAGGAAGTCAGTATGAATGAAGGTGACTCTATGGATGCATACTTGACAAAGGTCAAGGACCTCATGCAACAGCTTGCCAATATTGATGAGGTGGTATAAAACCAGACTGACCGGTGAAAGACAGCTATGGCTTCAATATCACCACTCTTAAACGACGGGATTTATACTCTCAAAAGCTCTCCCTCACTCCCTCTCTCTGAAGATGCACTAGGGCCCAGGACAAATCGTCGGGCTGGACCCCCCGGAAGGTCTTTATTCATCCAAGATAAAAAAAACTGTTACAGAAGTTCAGCGTAGAGCTATCTCGTAAATCTCTATCACCAAAACGTGAATAATCCCTTTTCTTAACAAGAGCTTCAAGCTCCATTCAAATTGGCAACATGCCACTTGTCTAAAATCTAGATTAAATCCTATTACATGCCACTAAGGGCCATTTTGGAGTCTTCAAAGCTCTCGGTCACACGAACCGCCTCCTAGATGCTTGTCAGGCTCCCATTTCGCTTAGGAAAAATAATCCTTCCTAGTACCTGCAACAATTAATTAAAGCGCACCACCATGGTACCCATTAATTGTTAGCGCTTTGCATGCAAATAACACACTGTGGACTAATCCTAGTCACGGTGGGCGTCCCCACTGAACACATGTGCACATCTAAACAAATATATATACAAATAAATATATATATATTCTCTGGTTGATCGGAGTCAACACTCTTGATTATAATTAAAGAGCTTTGACCAAAGGTCAAGGCGCCTTAATTATAGCCAAGTCTCTCCAACCGAAGTTGGCACATCTTGGTTAACCGGGGTTAACCCTCTTGGCGTGTGCCAAGTCTTGTTGACCGAGGTCAACACTCTCTGACCGCAGTCAGGTTTACTTGACTAGAGTCAAGTATCTTTGACTGTAGTCAATCCTTTGACCATTAAAATAACTCTTTGACCATAATTAACACATATAAAAGTCTTTAATTATGATCAAATAAATGGTCAACTGTACTTTGACTTAGGATATTTACATTGTGGTGACATCCCCTCTGCTTCTATTCAGTTGACCTCAACTGAAAGCTTCCTTGTAAACATCCAAAAGCTGTGGATAATCGGATAACATGTCTTCGTCCATCCACTTGGCATCTAATGCTGTATAATTCTTGAATTTTACAAGATACCTGTAAAACTTCTTACTTTGAGGGCCTTTACGTACAATATGGTACACAATTTGCTCTAGCTGAAGGACTTCCTCCAGCTCATCCACTTCTGGTGGATCTTCTGATACTGGTTCTGTAGGCTCTGGTCGTTGAAATTTCTTTAGAAGACTCACATGGAATGCATTGTGAATCCTCCAATGCTGTGGCAATGTTAATCTGTATGCAACCTCATTTATTCTTTCTGTAACCCTGAAAGGGCCATAGTATCTGGAAGATAACTTTGCATACACTTCCTGTTTGCCTTTAAACTTGCGGAGCCTAGCTTTTTCAAACCTCAAAAGTACCCAGTCCCCTTCCTTGAGATCTAGCTGTCTCCTATGTTTATTTGCAGCTCTTTTATGTTTCTCTTGAGACCTTTCAATTGCTGTCCGGACTTGGCTGTAAGCTGTCTGGAGGTCTCTTACAAACTGATCAGCTGCAAATATTTCATCTTTGGTCCTCAATATAGGTGGCAAAATCACTTTCCCATATATGACTTCAAAAGGGGCTTTCCCTGTAGAGCTATGTACTGTATTATTGTAAGCAAACTCTACTAACGGTAGGTACTTTTCCCAGTCTGAACTTTGGTCACCCACGTAGCATTTCAGCATATCCAAAATGGTAGAATTTGCTACTTCACTTTGACCATCTGTCTGGGGATGGAAAGAAGAAGAAAAATTCAGATTCGTCCCCATGTTATCAAATAAAGCTCTCCAGAATAGACTGGTCATTCTGGGATCTCGATCGCTAACAATGGACTTAGGCATACCATGATGTTTGAAAATTTGTGCCATGAACAGCTTAGCCATATGATCTGCCTTTATGGTTTTGCGAACCGGAATGAAATGAGCTTGCTTGCTGAATCTATCTATGATAGTCCAAATCCCATCATTCCCTGACTTTGATCTCGGCAAATCAAAAATAAAGTCCATTGTAATACTTTCCCATGGTGCCTGAGGCACGGGAAGAGGCATAAGTAGGCCAGGTTCCTTCCGTCTATCATACTTCATTTTCTGACACGTAAGGCATTCAGTAACAAACTGATGTATATCTTTCCGCATTCCTGGCCAAAAGAAATACCTCTCTAGTGCTAGAGTTGTTGCTGTAATTCCTCTATGTCCAGCATAGGGAGGTGCATGGCATTCCCCCAAAATCTTTTTCCTCATCTCCTGGGTGATGCATAGGCAATCATCTTTCATTAAATACCCATCTTTCAGGGAATAGTGATTGGTGGATTGCCCCTCTTGCATTTGCTGTAAAATTTCACCAAAATCAGAATCATGAGCATATTGTTCCCTCATGCCTTCCAGGTCCTGATGATAAGCAATAGTTACATTATTGACCTGGGGTCTTCGCGACAAGGCATCTGCAACTCTGTTCCGAATTCCTGGAGTATGGACAATCTGAAAATGATACATTGACAGCATGTTTGCCCATTTCATATGCTTCTCGGAAAGCTTGGTCTGAGGCAAAAAGTATCTCAGACTTTGGTGATGTGTTTTGACAGTAAAATCGGCATCCAAAAGATAGTGTTTCCATGTATGGATGGCATGAATTACAGCCAATAACTCTTTCTCATAGATTCCTAAATATCTTTCCGCATCCCGAAGTCGCCTGCTTTCATAGGCTACTACATGACCATTTTGATGCAATGCAGCCCCAACACATTCTTCACAAGCATCACAATCCACATCAAAAGACTGATAAAGATCCGGGACTACCAGAATAGGCTCTGTAGTCAACTTCTCCTTGAGTGTATTGAATGCTTTCTTCTGTGATAATCCCCATGTGAAGGCTGCATTTTTCTTAGTGAGGTCATGTAATGGAGCTGCGATATCAGCAAAATGTCTGATAAACCTTCTGTAGTAAGAACACAAGCCTAAGAAGCTTCGAACTTCATGCACAGTTTTCAGCTCTGGCCATTCCTGAATGGCACGGATCTTCGTTGGATCCATTTGTATCCCATTCTTGGATATTATATGCCCCAGATAGTGGATTTCTTCCAAGAAGAACTCACTTTTCTTGCTGTTTGCATAGAGCTGATGATTTCTCAGCTCTTGAAACACTATAGCAAGATGTTCTCTGTGGTCTTCCTCTGTCTTAGAAAAAACTAAGATATCATCAAAGAAAGTACCCGTAAAATGCTTGTACTTCCGGAAGATGCGATCCATCATTCTATTGAATGTGGCTGGAGCATTTGTCAACCCAAAAGGCATCACTAAGTATTCATACAACCCGAATGTAGTGCGGAATGCTGTCTTGTGCACATCCTGAGGTTGTATCCTCACTTGGTGGTAGCCACTCTTTAAGTCTATCCTGCTGAAAACTGAAGCTCCATTTAACTGATCCAGGACATCATCAATACGCGGAATAGGGAATCTATTCTTGATGGTCATTTTGTTCAGTGCGCGATAGTCGACGCACATACGGAATGAACCATCTTTCTTCTGTACTAACAGTACAGGGGAGCAAAAAGGAGACGAGCTGGGCTGAATCAACCCTTTGGACAGCAAGTCCTGTACCTGAGCCATAATCTCCTCTCTCTGAGTCGCACTGACTCTATAAGGGGGTCTGTTTGGTGGCTCACTACCAGGCATTAACTCTATCTGATGATCTTCTGGTCTCTCTGGGGTAACTCCCCTGGCAAAACATCAGAAAAGCAATCTTTAAAGTTTACAAGAAACTGAAACTTATCTTTGTCTGCATCATTCATTTCAGCATGCATATCATTCTCTTTTTCTTTTACAAAAACCATGTACGCAGAAATTGCAGACTTTATTGCTTTACCGCATGAAACATCAGATACAATGGGGATAGTGTCTCCTTTATTCCTGGCAATTAAACGCTGATTTTTCCCCCTATGCACAAACTCCAGCACTCTTTCAGGAAGAGTCAACTTCACTGCCTTGCGGTGAAATCAAGGCATCCCCAAAACTACATCATAATGTTTCAGTGGAGAAATGAAGAAGTCTTCCTGATCCACATAACTCTGAACATGAAGACGGAGCTTCCCTATCAAGGGAGTAATTGGCACAGGATTTCCACAAAACATTTGATCGGCATCCAAAGCCCTGCCTAACTCTTCCGTCTTTATTCCCAGCCTCAGGGCTAGATCCTCTGATATGAAATTATGAGTAGCCCCTGGATCAAATAAAATTAGCGCTTGCTGGTCTCTAACTTTGAAACATGACCCAGTATATCAGGAATTCCCCCCGCCATTGGCTTTTGCGGTCCTCGTGGCTTCTCTGCCTCTTTTCCCTTCGATGTTGAAGGCTTTTTTGGGCACTGGGCAGCCACATGCCCCTCTTTACCGCACCAAGCATTTCCCATCTCTACGGAATTCCGCTATCTGTTCAGGGGTAAATAGAGATTTGCCCTTATAAGTCTTTGAAAACTGAGTACCCCTCGGCTTCTGAGGCTGAAACCCTTTCTTTTCAGCCTTGGGGTACTCTTTCTTTTTTGATTTTGTAAAATCAGTTTTCTTTTTATCAGCACGTCCTGCATGCAAGGATGGCACTATAGATGGATCTTGTAGCGGCACAAGACTCGCTACTGAAGCTGAATGCATAAGATCTTGAATATTCTTTGCCCCCAAAGCATTCACTACTGCTTGAATTCTTGGAGTGAGACCTGCTCTGTACTTCCTCATTTGGGTGCCTTTGGAGATCTTTTTGAACGGTGCAACCTGCAAATAAGCATCCCAGAACTTTTGGTTGTACCCATCCACTGTATCTCCTGCATCCATGTGCAAGCTGTCCTAGTCTTGAAGAACATGGTCTCTAAACTGTTTAGGCATAAACTGCTGGTAGAAGGCTTTCTTGAAGCCCTTCCACTTCCTTGGGGCTGACCCATCTGTGGTCAGTGCACTCCACCATGCACTAGCCGTTGCTGTCAAGTGTAAACTGACCATTCTTAACTTGGAGGATTCTGAAAATTTTTCTGTACCGAATGCAGCATCAAACTGTCTGATAAACTGCAATGCTTTGTCTGTATGACCATACTGTCCATTGTAGGTCATAAACTTGACAGATTTTCCTCCCTCTTTAAATTCCTTGGTCGCTTTGGAAGACTTTCTCTTCCTAGACTTCTCGTGTTTCCTTCTTTTCCTGGATGGTTTATCTGATAAGGAAGAAGAAGACACAGAGGTCGAACTCGAGGTAGACGGTGATGGACTAGGAGATCGGTGATGATGCCTCGATCTCTTTTTACTATGGGACCGTCTCCTATGAGATCTATGAGATCTCTCTCTCTCAGGCTGTACATGAGAGTGTGCCTCTGGCATTGGCACGTCATATACTGGATTAGGCATAGCTTCTGCTGGAAACAAATACTGAGCCCTGGGATCCCTTTTGAGATTTTCCAGCTCTTGTATACGAGTGCGTACCATCTGTTCAAATTCTTGTTGAGTTTGCGGCACATTTCTCTGTCCTGGATGTACCATCCCTATCTTGTGAATCCCATTGGATAGGTGATTGATCCATATTCTGAGATCTGTAGATTTCTCACACCGTGCAGGTAACTGATGCACACTACTTTTGTTTTTCCAACCGAAAAAAAAAAAAAAAAAAAAAACCTCAACAAGAGGTGTTTTGCATTCACAATCTATGCCAGTACTGGCTGTCAGTTCAAGGCATATACCCACACAGTTGCCAAAGCATCAACAACTATATTGCCCTTTTCTGGCTGCTGCAGATGGCTTCAAAAGGCATCTTTTTTTTTTTTTTTCCTTTTTTTACTGCTCAAAGGCATGCATACTCTTTTTCTGCAAATCTCTGATTCCTCTGTTTTTCTGCTGTTTTCTGACAGTAGAGATCTACTTTCTCTGTTTTCTCTGCTTTCTCTGTTTTTCTGCTGCTTTTCTGACAGTAAAAGTCTGACAAGCAGGTGAAAATTGCTAGCAGAAACAGTCTCTGCAACTGTTTTTTTTTAATTTTAAAAAGAACAGTAACCAGATAGAGTAACTGGCTAGTTACTCTAACCAGACTGACTGGTTCTAGTCTGGTCAGTCTGCAACTGGACTAACTAGACTGGCCACAGTCTGGTTACAGTGACCAGACTGGTCTGGTTGGGTCAACTAACTGGACCTCTAACCAGTCCACTAACCAAGGTTGAATTAGATTAACCGCTGGTCAGTCATGTCAGCATCCATGTCACCTGTCAGAATGCCAGGTCATCTCACACGTGCATGCCACGTCAGCAACTGCGTTGTCTGCCACGTGTACTGCCACGTCAGCTCCTGCACATGTGGACGCCACGTCACCCGTGTGCCACGTGTCTGCTGAGCTGTCTGCCAGCATGTCAGTGCCACGTCATCAAGCCCTCCGCTTCATCCGCCACGTCAGTGCCACGTATCCTGCGCCACGTCACCTAAGGTGTGAGACCTTAGCTGAAGACGGGCGACAGATTCTCTCACGACATCGCGCCTCGCGCCTTCGCCAAGCATTTGCGTGAAGGTGTGGCCAGCGTGATCAACCTTTGCACTTCATTTGCTACGAACTCTTCCGTTAGGCGCCTCTTGGATCTACCCCAAAGCACGGATAGCATAGACCCTTGGAGTTGCCATCACGTCCGTCACGAATCCCATCGAATCCATCGCACTATCGCCATGTGCACCTGTGTGAAGGCATCCGTTATCTCTATTAGTGCTACGCAAATACCTCTGCAAATGCTTCGCCAGTATCGTTACTTCCTTCACACAGAAACCCGAGGCCCAAATCAATGGAGCCTCTCTAACCTACAAGTATATTGTCAGTTAGACTATGAGCAAAACCCTTGCGCATTTTTCCATCGTCACACAGGAGTTATTTTCTCTGATCGTGATTGCCATAGAAGGCAATTCATGCCTTGCTCTGATACCAATAAAACCAGACTGACCGGTGAAAGACAGCTATGGCTTCAATATCACCACTCTTAAATGACGGGATTTATACTCTCAAAAGCTCTCCCTCACTCCCTCTCTCTGAAGATGCACTAGGGCCCAGGACAATTCGTCGGGCTGGACCCCCCCGAAGGTCGTTATTCATCCAAGATAAAAAAAACTGTTACAGAAGTTCAGCGTAGAGCTATCTCGTAAATCTCCATATCACCAAAACGTGAATAATCCCTTTTCTTACAAGAGCTTCAAGCTCCATTCAAATTGGCAACATGCCACTTGTCTAAAATCTAGATTAAATCCTATTACATGCCACTAAGGGCCATTTTGGAGTCTTCAAAGCTCTCGGTCACACGAACCGCCTCCTAGATGCTTGTCAGGCTCCCATTTCGCTTAGGAAAAATAATCCTTCCTAGTACCTGCAACAATTAATTAAAGCGCACCACCATGGTACCCATTAATTGTTAGCGCTTTGCATGCAAATAACACACTGTGGACTAATCCTAGTCATGGTGGGCGTTCCCACTGAACACATGTGCACATCTAAACAAATATATATACAAATAAATATATATATATTCTCTGGTTGACCGGAGTCAACACTCTTGATTATAATTAAAGAGCTTTGACCAAAGGTCAAGGCGCCTTAATTATAGCCAAGTCTCTCTAACCGAAGTTGGCACATCTTGGTTAACCGGGGTTAACCCTCTTGGCGCGTGCTAAGTCTTGTTGATCGAGGTTAACACTCTCTGACCGCAGTCAGGTTTACTTGACTAGAGTCAAGTATCTTTGACCGTAGTCAATCCTTTGACCATTAAAATAACTCTTTGACCATAATTAACACATATAAAACTCTTTAATTATGATCAAATAAATGGTCAACTGTACTTTGACTTAGGATATTTACATTGTGGTGACATGGTGCCAAATTCTCAGCTTGTCAGTACCACATTGAATGGACTACCAGATACATATCAAGGATTTACTACAACCCTTCGATTAGTGGCCATGGGTAATCCATACCACTACTTTTTTGATCAGCTAGTCACATTGCTTTTGCAGGAAGAGCAAAGTCGAGCTAATAGACAAGCTATTATTCCTGATCATGCATTTGCTTCACAGCAGACAGGAAGAGGCAAGGCTTCCAAGCCTATGGGCAAGCCTAAATCTGCGCCTAACAGTGGCAATTCCTCCAATGCATCTAAAAATACAGTAGATAAGTCAAAGAAGAAAAGATGCAACTATTGTCGCAAGCTTGGACATGACATTTCAGAATGTAGGAAGCGCATTGCTTCGGAGAAAAAGAAAGTAGGATTGACAGTTAATGCCTCACATGCAATTGAATCCCACGAGCTAGCAGATTCTTCACATGCACATGCTCTCCAGGATGATTGGGCATGGGCTGTCCATTGTTCATTTGATCCCTCCCAAGTTGATGCACTTTTTACTGCTAATGATGCTCAGTCTTGGTATTTTGATAGTGGTGCTTCCAAGCACATCATCTCTTGCAGACAGTTGTTTTATTCCTTAGCTGATGCACCTCGAGGAGGGACTGTCACATGTGCTAATAATGCTTCCTATGCTGTAAAAGGAATTGGAGATGTGGAGCTCACATCCATTTCAAGCCATCCTGTCACTTTTTCAAATGTTTTTTTTGTGCTTGGAATTGAAGTCAACTTGATTTCAATTTGAGCAATTGCCACTTCAGGTTTCAGAGTGATTTTTGATGGAATGCCTAATATACGATCTTTATGATAACAATGCCATAGTTCTCACTGGCACTTTGAAAAAGGGCCTTTATCACCTTGATGATCACTCAGCTGCACTCTCTATTGAAGCATTTGCTATTTCAGATTCACAGCTTGCTGAAACTCATCTTTGGCATGAGAGAATGGGTCATCTCAATTATAGAGCTCTTGCCAAGTTACATTCACAGGACATGGCAAATGATGTACCTCAAACTCACACAGTTTCCAAACATGTGTGTGAGGGTTGTCTTTTGGGTAAGATGCATCGGTTTCCTTTTCAAAAGAATTGTCCAAAACTCTCACAAAGGAAATTGCAGCTAGTGCACAGTGATGTCTGTGGCCCAATGAGGACAAATGCCATTGGGGGGTACAAATATTTCATGACTCTCATTGATGCCTTCACAAGATATTGTTGGGTATATGCTTTAAAAGCCAAATTTGAAGTGTTCTCATGCTTTCAAAGGTGGCTGAATATGGTTGAGAATGAATCAGGATACAAGCTTGTCACCCTCAACACAGATAGGGGGGGAGAGTATATGTCAAAGGAGTTTGATGCATTTTTGTCTTCACGGGGTATTGCTCACTCATGCAACTCATGCACTACTCCTTACACTCCTCAACATAATCCTGTTCCTGAAAGGAAGAATAGGTCCACGATGGAGATGGCCAGATGCATGCTTAAGGCTAAGTCCTTGCCTAATAAATTTTGGCTTGATGCAATGATGTGTGCCAACTATGTGCTGAATAGATCACCTACAAGGGCATCGAAGATTGTTACACCTTATGAAGCATGGAAAGGCAGGAAGCCTTCACTTTCACACATGAGAGTTTTTGGGTCTCTTGCATATGTTCATGTACCATCTCAGTTGAGACATAAGCTTGATGACAAGGGAATCAAATGCATATTTATTGGTTACAGCTAGGAGAGCAGAGGATATAGGTTATACCAACCAAATACTGGGAAGATTATTGTCAGTAGCGATGTAATCTTTGCTGAACATTCGGCTTCTCCTCTTGTGGACTGCAAAGCTAAGCCAGAAGTTGACATGTTTGATGCGTTTGACTCTTGGTTACCTTTGCCTTCCTCAGAAGGGGACTTTGACCAGCAACATGAGCCCCTCCTGCAGGCCCTCCAACAAGCAATGATCAGCCAGTACCCCATGCTGATTTGCAGGTTTCTCTACCAGCACAAAATGATCCCACTATTCATGATGCAATGATTGAAGAAAGAGCTGTCAATAGACAGCAAAGGCAAGTTCCCAGATGGCCTCTTGATACATTGAGGGACAGCAAACAAAATCAGCCTTTTGCTGCCCGGACAAGACCGGCGAATAGACAGATGCATAGTCACTTTCTTGAGTTTGCACTCCTTGCTATAGCTTGCAATGAAGAGCCTTTGTGTCATAAAGATGCTTTTGACAGCAGAGAGTGGATGGATGCAATGAAAGTTGAGTTACAATCCATTGCCAAAAATGACACATGGGAATTAGTAGATCTCCCTCCTGGCAAGCATGCCATTGGTACCCGGTGGGTCTACAAATTAAAAAGGAAATCTAATGGCAGTATAGATAACACAAAGCCTGTCTTGTTGCAAAAGGGTATGCCCAACAACAAGGCATTGACTTTGAAGAGACATTTGCTCCCACATCCAGGATTACTACCATTAGATGTGTCATTGCCATTGCAGCCCATCATCATTGGCAAGTGCACCAGCTTGACATCAAAACTGCTTTTCTTCATGGGGATCTGCAGGAAGAAGTTTATGTGACACAGCCTCCTGGCTTAGGTTGTTAATTATGAAAACAAGGTATGCAAGCTTAGAAAATCCCTTTATGATTTGAAGCAGGCACCCAGGGCATGGTATGCCAAAATTCATGCACACTTACTATCCCTTGGTTTTCAGAATAGCCTCACAGAACTCACTCTTTATGTTCGTGGGAGTGGATCTGGTTTTTTAGTGCTGATTTTATATGTGGATGATGTGCTCATCACGGGCTCAGATACTCAGCATATTGCAGCTTTCAAGATTGATTTCAGCAGGTTTTTGAAATGTCAGACATGGGACAGCTCCACTATTATTTGGGCATTCAGTTTGCTCATGTTGAGGGGGGTATCATGATGTCACAGTCCAAGTATATTGGACAGCTCCTTGATTGTTTTCAGTTCGAGGATTGCAAGCCAATCTCTACTCCAGTGGACCCTGGCTTCAAATTTTCAGCTCATGATGGGAGCCCACCATGTGATATCACTCTTTACCAGCAGGTTGTTGGATGTCTCATTTACTTATGTCACACCAGACCTGACTTACAGTGTGCAGTATCTCAGCTCAGCAGATTCATGCACATGCCCAGTTCACAGCATTGGCAGGCAGTGAAGAGAGTTTTCAGATATCTCAGAGGCACTCAGGATTTAGCTCTCTTCTATGGTGATCAGGGTTCACTTACCATGCATGCTCACACGGATAGTGACTAGGTAGGTTGTTCCGATACCAGAGTGTCACATACCGGCAATTTTTTTTTGCTTGGCTATTCATGTATCTCTTGGCTTAGCAAGAAGCAACCAACAGTTGCCACATCTAGCTGTGAGGTTGAGTACAGGGCAGCCTTCACCGCTATAGTAGAGTGTGTCTGGCTTCAACAGTTACTTACAGATCTTGGTATTCGCTAGACATCCTCCACTATGGTCTACACTGACAGCCAGAGTGCTTTGGCCATTGCACGTAACCCAGTGTTTCATGCGCGTACCAAGCACATTGAAGTTCATAATCATTATGTTCGCGAGCGGTTGTCAGCAGGAGACATAGAGTTGTCCTATCTTCCCACAAAGGACAACATAGCAGATATGTTTACAAAGGCATTTTCTCGTCCCAAGTTCGAAGTCTTCCGACAGGCTTTATACTTGGTTCCCTTTGTTACATGATCTGACATACCTTGTACATTCATAGGTGGCTATATCCTTTTGGATGAACATGTGTCAGCCCATACCATGGAGGGGGGTTTGTAGGCCATCTTCTCCCTGTTCTAGTGATGCCCTATGGGCCCTGGTATGTGCCTTGTAGGCATAGTTATAGGCACTTAGTGTATTTTGTGCCTATTATGCCACATAGGACACTTAGTCCTATGTGACACCTAGGACACTTAGTCCTAGGGTCTACCTACAAGTACTATGTACTTTTCGTCTAGTTGACGTGATGGCTGATAACTATCGACTCTTGTACCTTGTACTTGCTCTCTTGTTTATCGATCCTACATGGTTGATGGGAATGAATCATGAAGTTAGACAATAGGCTAAGAGAAATGACCTGAGGTTCCAATAGGGATGATATTTTAAGGTCAAGCATATGTTGCTACTATTGCTTGGACATTGTATAAAAAAAGGTGAGGGAGAAATTTGATGAGAGCTGATGCTAGCATTGTAATACACAATGTTTTATAGAAAATTGCTGCAAGGAACTTGCAGGAAAATTCAAATTTATTACAATTTTGGAGGAAATTCTTTCCATGTTAACTTATTTGGCGAGGAGACTTTCATGGACGTCACACAGCATTATGATGACGTGTGTGAAGTTGCGACTTAGGTGGAATGTAGCAAGAAAAGCTTTGCAGTATGATGACATGATGATTGAGTTGTGATAACGTGGAATGTGGCATATGAAGATGATTATCACCATCAAAAGCATGTGTGTGCATGGACACAGATTTTTGACAGCTAGCCTCCTAGATGACGTGGATTGACATTGGAATTAGCAGAAAAACCTTCTAGCAGTCTATTAGGAAAGAAGACTTTGAAGCCGAGTGGTTAAGATGAAGCATACCCAGCAACATAAAGGTTGCAAAGTAGAGAGCAGAGACATGCAAGACTGTCTTATTTAATCGTGGTTTTAGCTTGTCTTGTCTTGGTTCGTGTCTCATGAATGTAGCAAATGGAAATCTCCGCGTTGGGATGGCCTTACAGTGGATTTCTTGTTGCAATACTAGGATGCCAGTTCACCTGCACTTCTATATATGATTAATCATGAATGCCAAACTGTTGGAAAAAACGAATGGTTACATTATTTCCGAAGAAACATTTGTGTGAGTCATTTGCAGATTGGAGGCCCTCCAATCTCATGCCTGTCATTTACAAGCTGGTGGCTAAGATGATAGTGAGTCGTATCAAATTTTTTTTGCATGAGTGTTTACACCCTACCTAGTGTGGGTTCATTCCCCGCCGCAGAGATATTACAAACAGTATTGCCAATGCTTATGTGCCGGAATTGAATATGCTAAATACAATGAGCTGGATGTTCTCTTATTGCAAGTGATATTGCTAAAGCCTCTGATACGGTACAATGTTCTTTCATCTCGCAAACCATGAAGGCATTGGGATTTGGGGAAACAATGCAGCATGCTAATTTTTGGCTATACCATGATAATAGAGTTGCGGGCATTCTATCTGGTGATCTTACTCATGAATGGAATCTCTCTTGTTCAATAAATCAAGGCTGCCCTCTTAGTGTTTTGTTACATGCCATAGCTACTCATCTGATGCTTCAATACTTGTATCCCCATTAGCTTGTTATGTACCAGTCGGGTGAAAGTTCTGCACTAATAGGATGGCTTTTGCCTGCTACTTTGTAGTTTATTTTATGTTCTTAATATTGTAATCAAACATAGCTTTCCCATACTTCTTTGCTGACGAAACCCAAATGGCAGCTAATGCTTGGGTAGTGATGAGAACATAAGCACAGCTTTGCTTACTAAGTTACTAACCCCCCCCCCCCCCCCAAGTTCAACCTTTTAGCATTGTTTCATGCCTTTTCTAAATTCTCTTCTTGCATCCCCTCCCCCCCCCCCCCGAAAAGAAAAATTTTAATCCTCTCTCTCTCTTTCATATTGTTGTTTCATTTTTTTTCAGAGAGTTTAATTTGTAGGATTGGATATATTCTCAGGTTGGTACTTGCTGGCTAAAGTGGAGGAAGCTATGGACAAGAAAATATATAGGTGGACCAATCATGTAGTCAGTGGCCATACTTTGAAGCATCTATGCTCAGCGATGGTGCCTGTATTCATAACAGTTATGCTTGCCCGTCGGAGCATTAAAATTGAGAGGTATGTTTTACTATGAAATAAGACAATGGTACACATGGTTGAACTACATTTTTCTGTCTATATACTGAAGTGATATGTCACGCATGATTGAACGATGTTTTGCATGTTTTAAAGGCTTCGGTATGAAACGCTCTTCTGCAGATTCTTCTTAGCTATCTCTGGTACATCAATGCATTCACAATTCTTTTCCTTGTTCTCCTCCTGCTTCATACCTCCTTCCATTTTGATCTCCTTTCTCCATGTTTAGTAAGTGCTGGGTTTTCCCAAGAGACTCTGGTATTTAGAAACCCAGTATAGTTGCTTATGCTTGGGCACTGATGACGACATAACTATTGCTTTGCTTGCTAAGTATGTCTTCCTTTCGTTTTTCAAAAAAAATTGTTACCTCTTTTTCCTTCTCTTTCGTTTTTTCTTTATTTTCTTTGTAGAAATTTGGAACAACAAAAATTCTAAATTTGTACGATTGGATACTAGTCTTACAAAGGTATTTACTTTCTCCATTTTTCTCCTATCACGCCCTTCCTGTTCCTTTCTTCTTCCGCTGTTACATATCCTTTTGTTCTGTAATTTCATATCCCTCCTCAGCTGTTTTCTTCAAAGAGATTCCTCATCCTTATGGCGGCGTGTTTATCCCTTCCACTTTCTCCTTTTGGTTTTGCGCTCTTTTCGGAAGTTCCCATGATTTTCCTCTTTTGCCCATGTGTCTCTTGCTTTTCATTCTTCACTCATCTCCCATAGCCAAGCAACATAATAATTTTGTAAGCTCTTATTTTTTCAAAGAGCTTAGTCATCCTTATAGCAGTGCGATTGTCCCTTCCAGTTTCTTGTTTTGGTATTCTCTGTTTTCAGAAGTGCCCATGGTTTTCCTCTTATACATTAGTACGTACGTACTTACGTATACATAGATACACAGATACATACATTAGAAATACTAATCAATTTGGGTTAATTTTAATTAAAAGGACTCTGTGAGTCTTCATGGAAACAAGCTTGTTTGGGACTCGGGAGCTCCATGGATGTCACATTTTTGGTAGCAAGTGCCTTTATTCATGAAATGCCACTTACGAAGCAAATTGATGCAAGTGTAGTAGTGTTTTTCTTTTTGGCGAGTGTTAGAAAATTAGGCAAAGTCAACGTTTCTGCTAATATTAACCTTACATGTACTAGGGAGGGTATAATCTATCTATACCCTTTGCTTTCTGAGCGACAACCAATGAAAATGCATTTAATTGCCTTGTCCTCAAGCTTAGGTCATAAGCGAGAATGCATTTTCCCAAGTAGGCATCCTTCACAAACATATTAAGACAACACATGCGTCTTTGGGAGATCATCTTGCGAATGCAATCTGACCATGGCTGCCATAATTCAGGTGCCCAAAAACTCATGCCACAAATGAGTACCTGCACCCATAGAATCCTCTACTACAAGCGCTGCAGTTCTGTCTCTTTGTCGAAGGCTGATATCAAGGCTATATAGACCCCGTGTCAATGTTCCATTAATGACAATGGTTGAAATGGGTATGGATTCTTTTTTATCCTTGGAATATACAAAAAATACTGTAAGAGAGAGTATCACTTGATACAGTAAGCTCAACTTGGCCAATGCCCTTCACGTCATAAGAGCGTTATTGGCACTCCCCTGCGGTTCATCACGTAGAGATAACTTTTTGCATGAAGTAATGTGCTTAGAAGCACCACCGTCAAAAGGCCATGTTGGTGAATGCATCAGATATTGCCATGCATGAATCATGAATAGAAGGATTGTGCTGGCGTGTAACCACAAAAGCCCAACCACGGTGTGCAACATCACCTGATTCATCCGTCTCATGAGAAGATGAAGCATTAGTAACTGCAAGGCTTGATTGCTTCTTCTCTGATTCTATGTGCTTTCGGCATTCAAAGAGAACTGGTTTCCTGCAATGGTTGCATCTCCTCTTTTTCTTTTCTGCATCTGAAGTACTACCACAATTATGCTTAGGTTTCCCACAAGGATTTGCTGTTTCTGCATTACCATGATGGGTAGCAAAAGCCTGATCACCTAAAATAGAGGCATTCCGATTAGCACATGTGCTCTTCTTGCAATAATAAATTGACGAGCTGATCAAAGTTCTTAATGGCTGGGGTTGCCCATGGCCATCAACCTCAATGCGGTTGCAAACCTTTGATACACTTAAATGTGATGGAGCAATCTGACTACCTTGCGCATCAATGTTGGCCAATGGCTTTTTGAAGTCCTTGACCTTAGTTAGATAAGCATCCATACTTCCTTTTAATCCATCTTCAAACCATCTAATTGCTTCAGCAGATATGCATCTATAGGAGTGCTGACAAGGACTCCTATCAACAAGATGGGGCGTCTAAAAATCTGTTGGCTTTGGTGTTCTAAACTTGTTGGCTAATGGGTTCTGATTGTGTTAGTGAGAGCTACACTTTGATATGTCATTCCCTCTAGTCTCAACCTTAGGTTATATCTCACCCCAAGTTGGATTGCGTCAACCCTCGACCTAAACCAATAATGGCTCAGCCTAGTTGCAACTCTCGTTGTTTCCAACCCTTGAGCTAGACTGTATGTAAGCCCTAGATCTAACTAGATCTTGGATTTAACCCTACATCTTTCATCACGGTGCTAGAAAGTGCAAGGCTGACCCACCAAAGACTGTGACTGCAAGGTCTCTTAGGAAGCAGGTGTATGGGGATTCCACTATCAAACAAAGCTTTTTAAGTTAGATTTTGAAGCCCACAATTGCCTGCTTGTCTTTCAAATACTTTGCTTGATCACAAGATCAAACAGCACGTAGTGTTACCCTGAGGCTAATGCAGAAGTTTTCATGCTTTATTGAAGTTTGATAATGAAACCAGGAAAAGAAAGTCAAATTCTCAATGTCTCAGAGCTACCCACAATGCCAGCCTTGATTACACATTGTCTTAGAGCTGCCGATGGGGCAAGGTTTTCACTTACTACAAACTCATAACATCCACAACACGTGTGGGTGGATTTGAAATAGGAATTTGGAAAAGGCAGGGTTGAGAGACTAATAGGATAAAGTGACTGACATTTGGTTGATGTTCTGTATGGGTGACAATGAAAGAGTTGTAAGTCATGTTGCTGTTTCATAAGACTCGTGATGACACGAATGCTTTTTATCATCTGTAGGGATTCTTGATGGCCATGGAGATTTCTACCATGCTTGAAGAGTGGAATAGCAAGTGCTATTCTGCTATGCGAGATGTTGACTCTATAATAGCATCTGTTCACCTGTTGTTTTTGAAGACTTATTAAGGGAGATACCTTGCTTCAGGTATTGGCTGCAGGGTGGTGTTGTCCAGCTGCCTACATGACTTAAATGTATACTTTTGGACATCGTGACATGCTTACAGACTACACTAAGTCTTAGAAAGGTTTTTTGCAAGAGAGTGTTAGCTCTTGTGCGTCTATCATGCAAAGGACAGTACATTACAGAGTTAAACCAGCCAGCTGTATGTTGAATATCCATTTTCATATGTATGTAGTTTTCTAGTCTCCACATTTATAGATTTGTGGTTTATCTCATAAGGATGCACTACAAGTGTGCTGTGGTAGTTTCTTGGATGGTACAAATGGTCAACACTATCCAAATGTAACTTTTGGAAATATGTATTACAGAATGTGAACCTAGTGTGCTACAAAGAGACATGGAGAATATTAAATGATTTCATGCGAATTTCTCTCTGTTTTTGGGAGCCTATGCTCAACAGGAGGAATTAAAAGGGTAGGACTGGCATTATGCTTTATAACACATAATGCATATCATGGAAGCAGTAAATTGAAAAGCTGTTCTACATTTCAGTGATGAGTTGTAACAATATATGCAAGCTTGGTATGTGGTTCATCCCTTGCTCCTAGATATTTTGCTGTCCCCGTACATCTCTGTAATTTCATCCTGGGTAAGATATTTGCTTTTGTAAGGCAGCCAAGTGTCTTCATTCTACTGGTTGGGAAGATTAAAGTTGGGATGGCATCAAAATAAATCCAATTAGTTGTCTGTAGGAGCTGCGTTGGATTCTAGAGGATTTAAATGAACATATCAGTGCCCAATGCACTGGTGGGAAGCATTCAATTCAATCACCATTAATGATTGCTGGTTTCTGAGCGATAAAGCTAGCAGGAGCTCTAAGTCAGCACTATCTGCTTGTATTGTGCAGGCAAAGCTTGTGGGAAAAGTGGAGAATTCAAGTAAAAGCAAGCTATTTCTTTCAGGAAGATAAAACAGTGCTGTTTCAATCCAGAGCTTATGGGGAAAAGAATCAAGCTCTACAGGATGAGACTGAAAGGCTTGTTCAAACTCGAGAATTAGCTTAAGATCTTCATGAAAAGATGTTGGGTGTAAAGGAGCAGTGTCTCCACATTCTTTGTAATCCCAGGAAAACTTTTCATGTTTGCGATGATAGCCGAGTTTCAGTGCTTCTAATTCTATGCACAATTGGTGTCTATATGAAGTCCATCATGCAAAGATGGCATCTCAATATTTTCTGTTTAGTTTTATACAAGATGTGATGGTTTATACAAATGTAATTGCATGTCCAGCCCAAGGATCTCATGTCATGTAGAGCAACGCCAATGGATGCTCAAGTATGTGTGGGTGTGTGGATATGTATGTGTGAGAGCATATGTTTATATACTATGGTCTATACCCACCGTTGGGTGCGATGACGTCAGTGGGAATGTCATAGTAGCTAGTCCTGGTTTGCAACCTTGTGAACGACTGTCATGAGATTAAAACTGCACACTGTGACGTGTTTTTAAAAGATGAGTGTGGGCATGTTGCTGGATTCATCTAGATATATACATGGGTATACACACCAGGTCTATAAATTGTGAAATCGTATGATCAAGTTTTTGCTTTAGTGATGTTAATGATACAAGGTGCTGTTCGAGTGTTGAAATAGTGCTGGACTTTGAAGTTATCTCATTAGGCTGATGTATGTATCTTATATGATAAAGGCATTTAAGAGCACACTTATTGTCACTCAATTGTTTTTTGTTATGAGTTATTTTGCAACTGTGGATGCCTACCACTCGAGTTATTTATTTACACATAAAGCTCTCCTTTTGGCTATAAGAACCTATGAGGGTCTCATTTTCGTCTTGAACTGTGTGATAATGTCTGTGAGCATGCTCTAAATTTTTGCTCTGGTTGCATGTCTTGAGCTAGCATTTGGGGTTCAATCTGCTGGTTCAGCTTCACTCATTTTATACATATATGCCCACCATTATCTCAACTTATCCAAAAACAGGACATCATTCTTTTAGATCTGGAATATATTTACACAATGTTGAGTATGTGAGCTCTTACAGTTCTTTATGTGGTTCTAATTCATGCGGTGTGGGTTTTTGCATTAACTTCTGAGACTCATTTCTAGCGGATCCTGTTGTCCTTTATAACTAATGTACAAAATGTTTTTTGCGGGTCATTATGGTCATGGAGAATCGGCTCTGCTTTTTGGCCATATGTTCTTACATGTTGTGGTACATGTGTCAGTAGTGCGCATTCAAGAAAGGATGTTACCGATTTTGGCAGCATGTCTCTTGGGATAATGGTGTGGCAAGGCTTGTTTTTGGGTCTATGCTGACAGTCTAGTAGTGGTATTGGTTATACATCCTTGTGTATATCACTATATGCCTCTGTCTAGCTGGCAGGCTGGAGTCAACAAAATATGAGTCTGCACGGAATACAAGCCAGTGTCCTTAGCTGTAAACAAAGTACAAACTAGGGCCTATGTTGCCAGATTTGATTTCTTTATTTTGTCAGAACTTTGGAGGATTATGTGTGTTATGTTATGGGAAGTAAATTGACACTACTTATGTAACAACGCTGCACACATCCTTCCAAGAACATGGTAAGCTACATATTGTAAAAGATGTCAAAAACCATAGAAGTTATTCATGAATCTACCCCTACTTTCGGGGATATAAGTGGGAGTGTCGTTCATCAAGTCCAGAAAGGAAAGGATGTATAGAGGGATAGATTATAGAGAGGGAGAGACTGCGAGAGAGGGGGAGGGGGCATAAACTTGAAGATGGAGTTGAAGCTGGGATGGAGAAAGCAGAGAAAAGTAGAGGCTGTGAGAGAGGGAGCCTAAGCTTGAGTAGGTCGTGAAGGGAATGAAAAGGGGGGAGAAAGAGGAGCTTAAACTTGAGGAGGGGAGAGTGATGAGAGATGGCATATCAGCGCTTGAGCAGGGGGCCCTCCTACATTCTACCAGAATTGTCCATTACTCACTCGCCAACTCTCCCACTCACTAAGCAGGCCGTCAACTCCATCAAAATCCGATCACAGATTTGCTGGGGGCATTGTTAGGATGAATTGTATGAATTTGTGAGGTATATCAACTAATTTCGTCTTATGGGGTGCGAAAGTTGTCAGGGTTGCTCAGGTGTAAGCAAGTCCTGCATGAAACGAAATGCTTGGAAGAGCAATAATCCCTTGGAGCATTGCTTACGTGGAATTGTACTAGACATCAAATTTGCTTTGCTTAGTTTTAAGCATCTACTGGAAAGGACATACACACCATAACACGGTAATTGGAGTATGCTTTTCAAAATTTTCATGAGACAATTTTTTAGTTTTTGCAATTAGATTGCTTCACAATGGGTGTGGCAAATCACATAAAAAGAAATGCATGTTGTGATCGTGATCTATGATAGCTCAAATGTGATGCTTATTTGCCAACACGGAGCTAACACTTTTTAGAACATCTTGCACGGCGTCTTAAATGTGCAACCCTCTACATGCAAGTGCATGATAATCATTGTTGTGGGCTCGTAAATGTCTTGTCAAGACATTTTCAGAATAACTAGTAAAATCTATAACAAATAAATGACAATGTTTTGACTAAGCCTCTTCGAGTCCTCCATGTGGGTGGATGAACAAGCGTTTCGATTTTGAAGAGTCCCTTTGCCCCTTTTCCTATATGTCATGATTGCATGTGAAGAAGCATTAGGAACAAGTTACACTCTTGTCAATCTTGAGAACTTATTGTGTAGGGATACCACAATTCTCTTTCCACCTAGCCATCTCTACAACCAAACTTCTCCCTTATATTTTTTCAGTTTGTTTAGTTTTAGTTGTAAAGCCCCAAATCCCTTCATACATCTAGATGCCACATGTTACATTCTTAAGGCCCATCTTTAATGCACCTTTTCTACCCCTTCTTGGGATACTCTTTAATTCACTTGCCTCTAGGCACATTTCACAATTCTATGTACCAATGCATTTGGGCTTTGATCTATCTAGTCAATGCCATCACCCTTACCGTTGACCTTGGCATTATAATCTTTTTGACCATATACATAAAGCGCAACACAAAATACTATATAAATGTGGGTCCTCTAAAAGGATAATGTCGATTGACCCTATGAGGTCATGCTATGTTGACTAGAGCAATTAGAAAATCTATAAGCATCAGTGTCCTCGATTATAAAATCTAAAAATGTTATCCTCATTCCGTATACGAATTCTCAAGTCGCTTCTGATAGAGCTAAATCATGCCATGCAACCAACACAATGGGTTATCTTGTGATTGCAAATTTGCATTGTTCCTTGGGTTGGGATTCTTGTGGATTTGTGCCTTGCATTATCTTGTATCTCATGAAACAAAACAATACCCTTGTATAGTGAGTTACTTGGGTGCAAAAATTATTTTAAATGAAAAACATGAAACAATGGGTGCACCTTACAACCTTATCGTAATTCCAACCTATGGGATACCTCGCCTATTCTTTTTAGAATCAACCATGACCCACAATATCAGGATGATAATTTAGCACTCTCTTGCAGTCAAAGACTTAGAGTGTGAAGGAACCTTTAGGAAAACTCTCTCCTTAAACTCTTTGGAAGATCTACTTTCAGCACTAGACACTTTCTGAGGCATTCCAATCGAGTCGGATAGCTGGCCTATAACCATAGTTCAACTTGAATGGACTCATTCCCATAGAGGAATGTTTTCTTTGTAGGTGAACTCTTAACACTGGTATGCCGCCTCAATGATACATATGCTCTAAGCATGTCCTCTTAAGTCTAGTTGATGGGCTCCACCTTCTCTACACGATCCGCCAGCCACTCATTCCCAATTCAATACCCTTGGTGCATCAAACATTAGTAAAAAATGATTGGTAAATTTAGTATCCTTGTCTAACACTATGGATCTAGGTAATCCATGTCAACAAAATACGTTATTAATAAACAAGTCCGCTTTACTTGTGGGTCACTAACAAACTCCCTAGTTGGAATGATGTAAGCCATCTTGGTAAGATGATCAACTAGCACAAGGATAGAACACGTCCATTATACTTGGTAAGAGGATCTTGGTAAGATGAAATACATTATTAATAAATAAGTCCGCTATACTTGTGGGGCACTAATGAACTCCCTAGTTGGAATGATGTGAGCCATCTTGATAAGACGATTAACCACCACAAGGATAGAACATATCCACCTTGTGTTGTAGGCAGATCAACTACAAAGTCCATGGAATGCTCTCCCATCTACTTGATAGTGTCTCCAACAGCCAAGTGACTTTAATTGCTCTGGCTTACTTGACATGAGAAACATCGTCACATATTCATGAACATTGTTTTTAATTTTTGGCCAAAAGAAAACTTGTTTCACAAGATCATATGTCTTCTCGAGGCCTGGATGTTCTGAACATTGGCTATCATGGCATTGCCGCATGACCCTTTGTTTGAGATCATTCTGATTAGGTATAAAAACGTTGTCATCTATGTTATATGCTACATAATTTTGGCCTTTTCTAGATGCCAGGTCATCTGTTACCTCGAGTTTAATCACAATAGCCTTAGGCCAAGGCTCTGGACAAAGTCGTCCACTTTTTAAGTCTCGCCCATAGTGGTCCTTAAAGCACTCTGTAATACTGTGAAACTCATACTATGCATAATGTGTGACGACGCATCAACACCCTATTTTCCTTCCCTCTTTAAGATTGAATCTTCATATTGAACTTCTAGATGAGCTCTGCCCACTTAGCTTGACGGCCACTCAAGTCAATCTATTTACAAAATCTTCAACGTATTGTGACCCACTATTCATCCACTATTTTGTAAATTCATCCACTATTCTAGACTATGGAAAGCTAGTAGGCATATGAGTGTGAAGTTATGTATAATTCTAAGGCCAAAAGCCTTGTACATAGGGTTTAATCCTAAGGCAGCCAGCTCGATAGTTTACATGCCTTGAACTTTATTGTTGATATGTGCCTACCTCATTGTGATGACTATTTTGGATTGGTATATCCTACTATGTATAATTCTGATGCTACCAATGTGATAGCCACAATGGCTTGCCTTGTCTTGGGTGTCCCATGTGTCTTGCATACACTGCTCCATCTCGTGGTACAATTTGGACCTCACCTTAAGTGGTCATGTGCCATCCAAGATGTGGGTGCTGCCATTGCTTTTAACTTCGGGGCCCTATGAAAGGGTAGTCAAGGCATTGTCCTATACCCCTTCCTTGGATAAATGAGACATTTCTCGAGATAGATGATGATAAGAATTACTATGCAAAGATAAGAGTTGCTAAAGGGAGATTGCTAGAGAAGCTTCTCGATCATCACTCCACACCTTGCAAATTGTTTCGATGCCACATGGCAATTCGTGCTACGTCCAATGGACCTTAGAATATGATGCAATCTGGAGTTGAAGGTTCCATGAGAGCTTCAAGCGGGAGAGTGTTCGAATCATCAAGCTTGTGGAGAAATACATACAAACCATGATGGTTACATGAAAATCACTTTAGGCAACTGAAGACACACTAGTGTTTGAGGAACACTACACAAAACCTTCAACGGGACCATATTGAGGACACTAGTGTCTGAGGAAGCACTATAGAGACAATACAAAACCTTCAACAGGACCAATCTGGTTATCATGAATAGTCGTTCTTGGTAGTTGATGCTATTTATTAGCACTTCCTTCTTAGAGGAGGAGAATTGGATTCTCCTTTGTGAATTTCCACTCGTAGGAACCATAGGAATAAAGGGAGCCGAAGACTACAAGATTATCGAGAGGAGATAAAATAAAGGAAGAACCTTGACTTCATAAAATGCTTATTTTCATGAATGTAGAATTACTAGTAAATGGTGCAACAAACATAATAAATATCTAAGTCATGTCCTTCCATTTGATTGGATATGTTACATGACCCAATTTGGATTTGTTAATCAAAAGATATAAATTGTCAAAGTTTCATTTAGGGAATTTTGTACTAAAAAAGGGCCTCATAAGGAGTGGATTAAAAAAATGGATTAAGGACTAACAAGGCCTAATAAGGGTCCCATCACCCCCATGTGAGTCCAAAAAAGTACATCTCCCTAGGCTTTGGTGGTCCCCAACTATGCCTAACAAGTCCACCTCCCTCTCCCACTTGGAGGTGCCCCCACCTGCCCCTCTTTACTCACCCAAGTGGTCCTCATTCCCAAAAAGTATCTCGCGCACACCTTTCCCCCCCAATTTTATTTTATTTTTGGAAAAGTGCCCAAACTGCTGTGAAACCTTTGCAAACCTTCCCCCAAACCATTCCTATGCACCCAAATCACTTTCCAACCCCTCACGGCCACCTTTCCTCCCCAAAATTTGATTTTCTCCAAAAGTGCTAAAAAATGGCTTGAAATCCTTCCAAACATATCCCTAGACAATTCCCATGTATCCAAATCACTTCCCAATGACTAAATCCTTCTTCTTTTCCTATTTGATGCTTGTTGCCATCTTCTTCCCCTAGTTGAGCTCTTATTACTGATGCCATTTCTTATGCTTGATGGGAAAGCCTATTTGAGGATAAAACATTTTTGTATTCATGTCACTAGCTTCTTGCTCCCTTAATTGGTGTAGGTTGGAGGACCGACTAGCTCCTGAGGGTCTTCTAGATCGTGTTGGAGAAAGTGTTGTCATTGCTGGAGCTTTTGGAGGATGGCAAGCAGCAACATCTTTTAGGAATTGCTAATTTTTCTAGTCTTTTGGTTTTTGTTTTGTGAGGGTAGTGATCAAGTTACTCTCCTACCTCAGTGTTTATCTATAGTGTCAACATAGAGTGGTTTCTTGAGAGATTTGGGAGCGAGCTGTATTTCCCCTCCCTATGTTGTATTTTGGTTGTCTATGGAGGTTTGGGATTGAACCCGCTCTCCCCCTCTATTGTAAGATCAGTTTTTTTTTAATGGATTAAGTTACTTTTCAATGTTAATCCTTTTTCTTCTCACCATATTGTCAATATCTTGCCTATAAGAAGTGAAAAAAGTACCTTACACATTGAAGTTAGTATTGTATGTCTATGGGTGTGTGTATGGGTGCATTGTATGGGTATGTGTATGCGTGCGCGTGTGTGTGTGTGTGTGAATTCATTTAGAAAATTATTGTACTATTGTAATGTAGTGTCTTTACTACCAATTTGAACAAGATTGAGAAATCAGCAACAAAGTTTGCATTGTATGTGCATGGGTGTGTATATGGGTGCATTGTATGGGTATGTGTGTGGGTGTGTGTGTGCATTAACTGATAAGATCTTGATAAAAAGCTCATTTTTGGGATTTTAATTAAGAGAAAATACAAAACTCTGTGTGTGTGTGTGTGTGTGTTCTATAGTACATGGGTGGGGTTAACAAATGAATATATCGTTGTTAGTAGCAATTATCATAATAATCAATATGCCATTGTCAAGAAAGGAACTGCCAAAGCAAGGTAGTAGTCATGAAAAGGAAATAAAAAGCAAGTTTTAACCAAGTCCTACTATTGGTGTGAAAGAAAAATTCCATTTGTGGCAACTTGAGCATGGGTAAAATCTTACTTATCCCCTAAGCAAAACAAGATGGAATAGAATCAGGTTTTGTGTTTTGGATGTTTTTTAACACATTGATGGACTTTTGAGGTTGACAAACTATAGATTTAGCTAGCATGAAAGTTCGATTCTATCTTAGTGTGTGATTTTCTATGAAGAATGTGCAAGATATTCCTAATACTATCCTCTCCAAATTTATAACAATAGGGTATCTAATTTGTATTGATATCAAGTAAATAAAGATGAGGTATCCAACAAAATCCTCTCTAAGTTTACAACAATAGGGTATCTAATTTCAATTGATATTAAGTCAATAAAGATGAGGTAGAAAGTTGCCAACCAATGTCATAACATAACTAACTCTAACCTAGGTAGACCGAACTCATGCAAAAATTTTAAAGGAAAATTCAATATCAAAGAGGGTATGGATATAAAGGTGTTGATTATCACTATTAGAATCATACCTTATATGTGAGCCCACAAATGAGAGAACACTACCTTAGATGTGAGCACACAAATGAGAGATTATTGCCTTAGATGTGAACTCCCAAACGTCATTATTAAATATCATTGACTTAGAGTGAGCTCCTCAAATGTCACAGAGAGCCTCTTTTTTTAATGTAGGCCTTTATTAAAAAAAAGGTTGGTTATAACATGCAGTTAGAATGCCTTGGACATAAAAATGTTGTAAAAAAATAATGAAAAAGGTCTCCAAGAGCCCTTACTTGAGCCAGTGCGCCAGTTTAGCCAAGATAGCGATGCTGTCTTGTAATTTTTGGCATGTAATTCCTACAACAAATGCTATCTCAAATGCCAATTCCTTCCACCGTGCTACCCACGGGTACTATGCTAATCCTTTGCACAACGAAATTGAAGTAAATGCAAGAAAGTGAGCAATGAGCGCTTACTTGACCTCCAACAACATGGGCATCAACCTTGTAAAATGATCTCAAATCCACTTTCATGCATCAACCACTTCTTTGTTCTCTAGGGAAGATAAAACGGCTGTCCTTATATTCAATTATGGAAAAAACTCAGCAATTTTGTGCAAGGAACCCACTTGGTGTATAGAGGAGAAGAGGTAACTGTACAAAGAGTTCTAAAGGGTGTGTTATATATCCACCCTTACATCCAAGACTTTCAAAGAACCTTAGAGAGGATTAAGGCTTTCTCCCAAAATGGCTTCTAAAAGTTGAATTCCACAAAATGACACTAGAGGGATGCCATGGATCAAGAAATGGATGCCTTGGATAAGAACAACACTTGTACACTTCTTAACCTCCCAAAAGGAAAGAAAGCTATTGGTTGCAAATGGGTTTATAAAGTGAAGTGCAAATCAAATGGAAGTGTGGAGAGATATAAGGCAAGGTTAGTGGCAAAAGGATATGCCCAAACATGTGGGGTTGGACTATGCTCGGTGGCAAAGATGACCATTATATGGATAGTGATTGCTTTGGAAAGCATGCATGGGTGGAAGCTATAACAAATGGATGTAAAAAATGCTTTCTTGAATGGTACACTTCATGAGGAAATTTATATGCATAAGCCCAAAGGGTACATACATCTCAAATATCATATGCATGTGTGCAAGTTAAGGAAATCCTTGTATGGACTGAAGCAAGCTCTAAGAGCTTGGTGTGAGAGAATGAGTAAAGCCTTGCTGAATATGCACTTCAAGCAATCTAAAGCTGATAGCTTACTATATGTGAAGCAAGAGGGAGCAAAAATGGTGATTGTGATCATATACATGGATGATTTGATCATCACAAGGAGTCTTGATGCAAAAATTATAGCAATTAAGAAGAGATCGTCATGTGAATTCGACATGAAGGATCTTGGACAGCTAAGTTACTTTCTTGGGATTCGGGTTATTAATTCATCACCCACATGGTATTTGGATGCTACAAAGGCAATATGCTTTGGACATGATGGAAGATATGGTATGACAGCATGTAAACTGATTGAAACACCACTTGAGCAAAATGCTAAGATGGTTGATGATGGGTGCTACGTGCAAGATGTGACTATGTGGAAGATGGTTGGAAGTGTCATATATCTTACCATCATTAGACCGGACTTGAGCTATGCTTTGGGTGTGGTGAATCAATTTATGCAAAAGCCTTGCAAAGATTCTCCTTGATGCAGTGAGAAGAATACTTAGATATGTGAAAGCCATAACAAATGTTGGCTTTTTTAATGCCAAGGAAGGAGGAATATGCTTGCATGGTTATACCAATACAAAAACATGACATTATGGCATCCTCTTCTACTCGATGTGATTTTCTCAGGAATTTAAATGCTAGCATATTGATGCTTTGAGAGAAAGCTGCAAACAAGGATGATAAAAGTGAGAATCATGTGCCTCATGCGAGCCTAGATGTGCAATATCTCATACATGTACAAAGATATCCCCCACAACAATACCAAAGATTCGAATATCCAAGGTGAATATTTCCTCTTCTTTTTCTCCCAATGAGGTGCTCATCTATAGAGAAAAACTTGAGGCAATTGATTGGATGTCAATTGGCATCACATCACCTATGCATCACCATTTATCATCTAACTTCAAGTTGGAAAACAACTAGTCAAAAGTATGTAAATATTGCTTAGTTGTTGCATTGAAAACTCTTGGACTTGTAGTCCCTCGACAAATGTCATCTTTTGCCACACTTGTAGCACCTGCTCCTATTCTTCTTGGCCTTGTGCTGAGATGTAAGGGCCTCACCACCACCTGGAGAGGCCTGCAACTTGCCCTTGGACAATAATATAGACTCCTCCTCAAGCAACATGGAGCAGAGGCAATCAAAATCCAACTAGTTTGATGTGACCTCAGTAAAGATAAGTTTTGTCTTTTTTGAGATGCTTTGGGTTTATGTGATGTACAAGCTCATGCTGAGCTTAAGGGGGAGATTATAAATGCATAGTTATGTGTATGTGTGTGAATATGGACAATAAAGATGACTGGTATCGCCATTGTCTAAAAAATGATAATTTTAATATCAATCATGCATAGCTAACGTACATGGATGCTTCTATCTAAACGACTTGTCTTTACTTTCAATTGTCATCCAAAGAACAATGCTATCATCTCCAATCATCTCCTCACCAAATGTTCATTAAATCTAAAGAAATAATGGGGATAACAATTTGAGATCATGAATAATTGATCCCAAAATGATCAATGTCAAGGCATCATGAAAATCATTAGTATTGCTAAAAATCATTAATTCAAGAACACACACACACCACCCCTATTTTCTTCGTTACATCTCTCTCTCTCTCTAGCCTGATGTTTAAAATCAATGGCTAATACCTACACAGTAAGAAAACCTCTAGTTTGTTCTATGTCAACATAGATACTAATGAGATAAGTGCTTTGCCATGAATTTGATAGAATAAATAAATTTCACCTCTGCAAAGAAGGCGGACAAAATTTTAACGAGGAGAAATTTTCAAAAAAAGTTTCTGTATTTCATAACGGGGAGAGAAGATTACATGAGAATAGGGAGGCAAGCAAGACAAGTCCTGTGGCTACTGCTAAGAGGGGGTTGAGCATAGGAGGAGGAAAAAATTCAAACGTGGAGATTTTTTCAAAAAAAGTCATATAAGAACAGGGAGGCTAGCAAGACAAGGGATGAGGCTACTCATGGGTGGGGATTAATCATTTCCTTGACATCTTCAACTTCCTATATCAAAACCTCTCCGTCAATCATTCCCTGGTAGCCAAGATCCATGTCCACACCATGTAAGCTTCGAACAAGGTGTGCTCCTCGTAGGAATGCCCAATCCACCTCGTTGTTAAAGATCTCACCATACTACAAGAATAGTGCCTCTAAAAGCCTTGCACATTTCTCTTTTGTGGTGTCTATGTGGCGAGGAGAGAGGTGGAGGGAGATGGTGAGCAAGCAAAGAAGAATAAGAGGTTAAGAGGAGGAAGAGGTTCGCAGTGATAGCTCGAGAGGAGGAAAAAGTTTGTGGGGGTAGCTTGAGAAGAGGAAGGGGCTTAAGGGGATAGCTTGGGAGGAGGAAGAGATTGAGAGGAGTAAATTTTTTTTAGGGATAGGTTGGGGTTTGGAAGAGATTGAGAGGAGGAAGAGATTATTGAGAAGTCTACACTACAACAATAGCCATTTTTGCATTTGCAAATGGCTTGGGTGAATGGGGACACTAATGGAGGAATTTTGGGAGGTGTTTGGGCATGTGGGAAGTCTTCTTCAAATTTTGTTTTTTTGGAGAGAAAAGTTAAGTGAATCTACACGTCCACCAAGGAGGGGGGAGGGTGCGAGTAGGGGGACCCCCCAAAAGCAAATGGGTGAGTAAATGCCGCAAGTGGTGATGGGGGCAAGAGGGGAGACTAGTGAGAGAGAGTGGGGACCAAGGATAGTATCTCCACTAGTGAGAGGCCAATATGGAATCCTTAATTCTTTTAATGCCCAAGCCTTCCCATTGGCTAGTTTGCTAATCTTGAGTTTAGAGAAATCTTAAGGGCCTAATACAAGAGGCCCCTTTTGAGTCCAAAACTCTCCTAATGTGGCAATTTTTGGTTGTTAGCATTGATTTATAAAAAAAGAAAGAATGCCATGGTCGCCTAGCTTTTTGTCTCAAATCCAAACGAGCCATTAATTTTATCATTCTCCTTTGAAAAGAAGAATTAATGAGGGTATGTTTGAAAATTGTGATTTTCGACTCAGGTGCAATGACCACTTGTGGCGCTATCTCATGGCAACACTTGGCCTTGCAACTTCCCTTTGAGGACAAATGTTGTATCGATGAACTTGCTTGGAGGTACTAGACATGAGATGCCTTTTGCAACACTGCATATGGTTTCTCTTTCTTGTTCTTCCTAGGTCAAATGCTTTATTATGTTTATATTGCAAGGCACGACTCATGTTTTAATCCTCTCCTACTCTCTCCTCTTCTTAATCTACTTGCTACCCTTTTGTGAAACGCATAGTAATAGCTTCTAAGTCCAACTCCTCGTGAACCCTCAACCTGTTGTCAATAATGGAATATGCCTAGAGGATGAGAGCCTTTGTAAGCCTTTCTCACAACCGTTCACACGTATAACTACATGTATATCTCAATGAAATGCATTTGAAGGTCCCTATGGTACATATATAACTCTTTGGCTCATGACTAAAAGCCTTGGCACGATGAGAAATAATTGAATTATTATTAAATATGGTCTTACAAGCTCACTTTTCATTCCTTTTCTTATGTGCCCTTGCAATTATGCATCTTGTGTTGCCTACGACATTGAACTCATAGTGCACTAAGATTTGTGAGTTTCCTTTTGTGAACCGTAGAGTTATATTGTCACTTGTGTAGGGTTGAGGTAGTAGCTTTCCCACAAGTTGGAAAGGCCTAGGAAGTTTTCCATACTATTGCAAAGGCAAGACAAAAGAAGATGATCTCTTTTGCCAATGCAAGCTGTGCACAAGCAGCTATGGGCAATGATATTTTCACTCATGGTGGCTACAAATATGAGCAAATAGTCCTCGTTTATGCTTCCACTCCTTGCAAGCAATGTTTTGGTCTATTGATTAGCTCTAGCATGTAAAAGAGACTATAGTGTGGCTCTTCATGGGATTGAGCACTATGCTTCCTTCATCAAGCCATCATCTCTAAATGTCAACAGTGCACACATATTGGTAGAAGGGGATGGTGCAAGCCAAAGGCTACCATGTGAAGAGTGTGGGAACTTGTCAAAGTTAAGAAATGTGAAGGCTTGACATATAAGACAAAGAAAATCAAAAGAGTGATGCTCATATAGAAATGGTTGAAGAAGCACAAACATGAGACTGTTCAACATCAATGAAAAAGGCATGGGGGTACCCATTGAAATTTATTGTGCAAACCCTCTAGAATCAAAATGTGTCGAGGAATAAAAAAACCCTTGGAGGATTGTCATAAGTGGATGTTGCAAATGAGCAGACAATGAATCTAGTGAACATGCACTCAAGCTCTGAAGACAA
Organism: Dipteris shenzhenensis; assembly: GCF_047967505.1. NCBI lineage: Eukaryota > Viridiplantae > Streptophyta > Polypodiopsida > Gleicheniales > Dipteridaceae > Dipteris > Dipteris shenzhenensis. The sequence continues at coordinate 35,214,997 of NC_141612.1, forward strand.
CTCTCATATCACAAGAATATTCATTGGTTTTTTCATAAACAACAAGTCCTTTGACAACAAGGTGGGTGCACACTAATGAATCAAAAATGGAGTACAGCAAGATGGAGATAAAGTAGGCAAAGGGCATTCAAAATATATGTGTATAGCAGGATAGCTTGTTGATTGACTATAGTATAGAATGGAGGCATATTAGATATGCTGTGGGCCAAAATCAATGAGTTTAGGACTTTTTCAACTTCCATGGTGGACATTGAAATTGAAGGAGCCCTTAATGGCACAATTTGTAGATGAAGCTGTGCTGGCACAATTGAATTTTTTATGTCAAATTTTGGGATTTGGAGAGTCATGGGAATAGTGAATTGTTAAGGTTCCAAGAGATTAAAAAAGGATAGCTAAGAGAACAAGGAAGAACAAGGGACCTATACGTTGATATGTGGATGATTTACACCATGTGAGTGTCCAAAGGCTTGTAGTTAGAAGAACATGAATTTGACCAATGTAGATTTATGTATGACCATGAAGCTGATGCTCCAATCAAAGGAAAGGACACAATCAAGATATATGGAACTATGATAATTGGGACAAAGCATAAAGAATGAAGGATTCAAGGTTTAAATGCTCTAGTCCATGTCTTTTCACGTCCTTTTCATGTGTACTTGCTCTAATCCAACCATGCAAATTCATGTATGAACCATGAAGCACTTGCAACTATCAAGGCATGGACACCATAAAAATACATGGTTGCACAACAATATTTGGGATGCAACTGATGAATGGACTCGAGCTCTTAATGCTTTAGTCCATGTCTTTCCTTGTTTTGCAGCCGAATTGTGATGTAATTTTTCTCTCCCAACTATGTAACAATACAAACCACAAGCCAAAGGGTTCCTTGCTTGCAAACAATTAGGCTTTCATGGTACCTTCATGAATATGCTAGCATATTTTGTGTGATGCAATTATATATTCATCTTTGATATTTTATATCTATGAACATGGTAAAACCTTTAACAAATTCTAAGTACTCTTTTGTGGTAGGATGTTGTTTTTTGTTACACTGAAAATAGTCTCAAATATTTGAGGCAAATCTCTTGCACATATATCGCAAGGTCTTGACAAATAAAATAAAGATACAAATGAAATAACTGCATAATAATCACTAGGTATTGAACTGGACTCCAAACATTAAAAGTGATTACTACTAGATAAGGTATCTAAACACATACATTATTTTTTCGTAACCCCAATTTAGGGTGTATTGCGTAATAGAATGCTATGTTCTTCCCTTGTAGTTTCTTTGTGACAGCAAGAGGATGTTGATTTTTACACTCCTTGTGGCAAAATCGTGGCCTATTATAATGATACAAAAATGCACCGCCCTTAGATAGAAACATTTTGATAGGTTTGCACTTCGAGAACAAGAGGATGTTGATTTTAACGTTCTTTGTGGCAAAATCATTTGCCTTGTAATGACAAAGAAATGCATCACCCTTATAGAGAAACATTTTGATAGGTTCACATTTGGAGAACCATTTGATTTCTAAAGCAAGATGTGTATATTTGCCTATACAAATGAATGCATTTTTGTGTAGGTTATTATCAATACACTATAAATAATGAGGGGAGTTTGTAGGTCAAATCCTATGGAGAGTGCAACAAAACTAAGGCTCAATCAGAATCAAAGCTAATATGACACATGCAGATATAGCCACAAAATATGTAAAATAAGTCCTTATTGTTATGTGTTTAATTATTATAAGCACTCTTCACAAAGATGAATCTTGTAACACAACCAAGCTAGTAAGGTCATTAGGTACACAATGTTATTTATAATGTTGTGCACATACATAGAGATACTTACCAAGCTATGCTTAGTTTTTTTTTAAAAAGAAAAAAGAAGAAGCTATGCTCAATATGAGTTGGACCACAAAAGCGCTCTTTTGTGCCCATTGAGACAAGCTTCTTTTGAGCATGACGGAGAACATAGTTTATTCCCTTGTTGAGAATAGGACAAGTTGTTGAGTTGTCACTCGGCTTATATTAATAGTGGTCAGTTTCTTATGTGCCTTTTACGAGTAAGGTAAGTGTCTTATAGTTGAGCATTGGAAGGTGCATTGGTAGTATTCCATGTTGTAGCTCAAAACTCTCATCCACATGAAAGCTCAAAAGAGGACACAACTAGAAGACAAGACAATATTGTCTGATCTCTCACCTCCCTACTCACTTGCGGCTCCTTGTTTTGGATCCACGCCTACAGCTTACACCCTTCTGCACTTCCCCATCGTGCAACCCTAGAAGCCCCCTCTCAACATGTACCTCTCCATCGTGCCCCTTTCTTCACCTTTCTAGCATGCCATCACCAATTGCTTCACCCCTTCCTCTGCCCTCATCTCCATCACAAGCATTATTGCCCTGCCCTCCCCTCACAACTACTATACTACTCCCATTCCCCCTCGTTCCTTGCTATTGTATTATTGTGCACCCCACCCACTGCTCGTGCCCCACATTGCCCTTCTACATTGCCACATTGCTTGCTGCTAGGTAACCATTTGGCATACACCATTTCAACTTGTTTTTTATCTGGTAGTAGTGGTATCACTAGAATTTCTAGTGCTAAGACTACGTGCTTCATACAGATCAAGAGGACAAAGCATTGAAAAGTAGATTAGAGGAATTGATGAAGTTGGACGATATAAAACATGCCAGTCTCAAGCTACATAATGGCCAAGCCAAAGATAATGAGGCGCTATGTATTGAGTACGGGATTAGTACCTAGAAGTCCAAACACTGAGCAAGTATCAAGCATAGTCTAGACTTCAACTGGGTGGCCAAAGGAGATCATGAGTACGATTGGGGCTACAGATGGATAGACTGCCACTGTTTCACTATAGCCTGGAGGCTCCATCCATTCTGCTCACCCATCACAAGGTGAGCCAGGTCATCAAATAGGATTTATCGTAGCTCCACATGTACAAGACTTGATTAACACCTCCTAAGCTTTGAGTAAAACTTAGCTTCTATAGAGATCACTACTTGCAAATCTCAGGAGAAGGGTTTACCAAACCAATGGATAAAACCCAGACCCTACAACACTGCTTACAAATCTTAAAGGGATTTACCAATCTGTTGGGTGAAACCAAGACCCCACATGCACTCAAACTTTCAATTGGACAATTCTACATATCTTCTCACAAGCTATAGATTGAGACAAGGTGAGTATCTTCTCATAGGCTACGGATTGAGTCAAGGTAGGTGAGATGGATTCCACCTTATGTGATATGCAAGAGACAAAAATAGAGAGTACTTTGCATTCAAATGCCATGTGTACTATGAAATTCGTGAACGACATCATTGTCTTTTCAAGAGTGGCCTAAGAGTGCTTGGTATATCTTAATCAATGACATGCGACCGTTTTCCTTCTCGAGACCTAAAGACGGAGATAAACTAATACGAGTGTAGAGGAGAGTACAATAGGGACTATCGAAGTCCATCGAAGGACAATCACAAACTTTTTCTAAAATGATCCTAGCCAAGGGCAACAAGGGACTAGACGAAGACCTTCCTAGTTTTAAACCCAAGCTTGATTTGCGATGTTATGCTTGGATTCTCTCTCTCTCTCTCTCTCTCTCAAAAACACCACGATGCAAACACAAACCTTGGATAAGGTCACCCATTTTCAATAGCCACACTCCTTAGCCTTCACTGTATCTAGTTTTTTTGAGTCTCATAGACCCTTGGATCTTTCACAAACCTTGGATAAGAGCACCCATTTTCAATAGCCACACTCCTTAGCCTTCACTGTATCTAGTTTTTTTGAGTCTCATAGACCCTTGGATCTTTCAGACATAGATAAACTTTCATTCTTTCTTTCATTTCTTTCTTTTTATGGCCATTTTTTAACAAAGAAGAAAGAACATGGCATTTGTCCCCATCAAGCTCTAATAGCAAAACCTAAAACTCTATATATAAGGGCAAAATCTAAAACTCTACGTAGTGTCCCCGCCCCCCGCCCCCCCCCCCAAAAAAAAAACAAAATCTCATTAGCCTTAGTGGACGTGAAAGGATGAGGGGTGCCAACAATTAAGAGATTAAAGCTTAGGGGGGGGTAAATGCGAGGAGGGGAGTAAATGCAGGCGGTCCAAAAAACTCTATCCTTGATCGTGCTTCTCCTATCAGCTCCCCTTTTCAAGGAGCTACCTCACCCTCTCCTGCTGAGCTTAAGCCACTGCCCTTTATTATTGATGCAAGTCACATCAAGCCTTGAGAGAGAGGATTTAAGATGATACCTCACATTACAGGGAATTGCCAGCGCAAGCATACCTTGGCTTGAGGGTTTGGTTTTAGTAGTTGACATACCTTCAAAATGAGTGAGTTACCCATGCATACTTGCCTGTCTTTTACGCAGTTTTATTTTCCTCTCTTCTTTCTCATTTTGCTACAATAGAGACTTCTTCAATATAAGTTTGCATCTATAACCAGGAGGGACATCGGGGGTTGTCTGGGTCTCACTTCTGTTACAGTCAAAAGGAGAAGAATATACAGGAAAGTCAGAAAAACTATTTAGAAGCCTTCCATTTGGTATGCCAAAACAGTCTAGCCTTCTAAAGGTCTTCAATTATCACGAGCACAGAGCCCCCTTCTGAAAGTTGCCAACTGGTAAGTTCAAAAGAATGGAGGTTGGGGGATGGTAGGCATCTCTAATGTTCTTACAGCTGATGTGGAGCTCGCAGAAGTCATCTTTGACCATTACTTGAAGATGCCATACCATAGATGCTAGATCCAGCTAGGAGTGGCATGGAAATGCATGTTAAACTCAAACTTCAGAACAAGCCCGGGCAAGTAAAGCTTTGGCCGACTCGCTTCAGGGCTCTCCGTACCTGTAACGTTCCACTTTCCGTCAACTTCTTTTTCTTATACCTCCCCTATTACTTCTCAAATGGAAAAGTGTACAGCCAGACGAAATGGTCACGCTGTCAGGACAACGCACAGCAGATTTTGAGCAGCTGCAACCATCGGATCAGTATAACCATAGCAAATCTCCAACAGGTACTTGCTATATTGCAAACAGCAAGAAGAGCACAGTAGGATTTGATTTCGATAATGCTTCCAATTATCATCAATTTCCAGACTTTCAAGCCTTGTGATTAATGTTTCAACAGAAATTATGCTGAGATCCAATGGATTCACAATTGAGGACAGAAAGGGCGAGCTTCCTCCAAGCAAAGGCCACACGAAATCCATCAAATGCCTCAATGATGTAGCAAAGTCAGAAGTATTCTTTGACCTACAAGGCTGATCCAATTCTTTTAAACTATTTTCAGGACACAACTCTCTGCATATGCCTTGCAGCTCAGGGCTCCCGGCTAAAGGGTCACAAGGTCCATTATTTTCATAGGACTCGGTACTGTGTTTTGAAAAGGTTTTTGGAGCATTGAAAAGAAAATGGTTGTCCAGTTCAAAAATCAGTTTGATAAACGCCTCTCCAGTGTGAAGCCAGGACCATGCTGTACTAGCAATTAGTCCATGCTCACCAAACTCAAAGAGGAGCTGAATGGCTCCTGCCAGAATCAGAGTGTATGCAGCTGAAGCCATGTTACAATTTACAGCTGCCCTTGCTTTGATAGTCCCGGATTTGCACTTCTGCGACTCCGAGTCTCCTCCCAGATACCCTTCAAAAAAAGGAATATATTTTCCCTCATCTAGGTGTTCTGATTGTGCTCCAACCACCCTGTAGGAAGAAGACAAAGCCGTGTATATGTCCAAGCAGAGGCGATGCATCAGGAACACCGTAGCCTGCTTTACATTTTGTGTCTGATTTTGCCTCAATGAGAAGCAATTCAGTGCCTCCTGCACCAGTTGCTCCAACGCACGTTCTAGAATTTCACAGCAAGACAAAGGATTGTCATGATGCAAGAATTGTGTGATTCCCTGTTGAACTTCGTCAAGCAGCCATTCTTCCAGTGCAGACATCTCAGTTGAGCCACCTATTAGCGACATGAATGAAGTATAAGCATCCACACTAATCATGCCATCCACTTTAATGATCATTGCAGTAAACTGAATTAACTACAGGGCTGTGATCTTACCGCACAAACCAATTTTTTGAAGCATATCATCCGCATAACTGATAGAAGTCTCATCGCACCTCTTACACTCACAGTTGAAACGATATTTTCTCCAGAGTTCCATCTTCCTTGTGCTCTGTTGAGCATCCAAGCATGCTTTCTTGATGCCCTCCAATATGCAAATTAAAAAAAATGGATGGAACTTGTCGATGGAAAACACTGATATGTAGCCCAAGGGACAACCAAATTGGAAGATTCTCATGTAGTACCTTTCCTTGAAGCAGGTCTGTGTACGAGACGTAGACTGCCTCCAACTCATTAATGCTTCTGATGGACCGTACTGAAATCTCAGGACCATAAAGTTTTCCATTGGGTACCATCATCAGGTCAACTGAAAAGCATCCAACATAAAAAATGTGGCTATGTCAGTGCGCCAGAGAATGCTACTCGAATGCACACAAGAGCGAAAGCATGATATCTGTCAGTAGCTGTACTTTGGCTTGCCTGATTGGTGGCTGAGCTGGCCTTGCTTAGCCATGGAAGGTTGCAACATGGCAATCCCCAAGCTTCCGCCACATCGTTGATGTCTATGTCAGGAATAACGTTGACCTCAAGCTCATTCGCGAGAATCTTGGGATGGCACTGTGGATTACGAAAAGTAAAACTATAAAAGGCATTTGGACGGCAACTGTGATCGATCCAAGAAAAAAGGGGACCGTATACCGCGGTACCAAGGTCCATGAGACGAAAACGTGACCCATTCTCCCCAGTAAAACAGTCAGACGCTTCCATTCTGTGGGCTTGGACTTGCACACCATTGGTAAAGACTTGACAAATGACTTCTTCTGCCAGCAACGTCTCGTCTTCACATGTCATCGGGTCTCTGGCAATGTTGGATGCCGACTTTCTGGCATAAACCATGAGCAAAGCTGCTTCTCGCAGTTCCTTAGCCAGTTCCAGCTCAACCTCAGATCTCTCTTCCCTGAAATCCCTAGAGTCCGATCCGAAGCTTCTCTCCCGAGCCGTACCAAGGTCCCGGGACGGCTCGCCGACAGGGCTGTGCAGCAATACAGAGCGGTTGCTGAGCAAACCGCCAAGCCGGCAAGTGGGATCATTTGCGCGAGAAGCCAAGAAGCGGGAGGTGTGATGGGAGGATTGGTAATGGGCAAGGAGGCGGAGAGCGGTGCGGAGGTCAGAGGAGCCAGAGAGGGAGGGGAAGGAGAAGGGGGAACGAGAAGAAAGGGAGAGGAGGGAGCATTCTGAGGAGAGGGAGTGCAAGGGGAGGTCGAGGAGGAGGCAAGGGGGGGAGCAATAGAGGAGCGAGCCATGGCAAGGGCCGGGGCAAGGGATGCGGGAAGAGGAAGAGGAGCAGGGAGAGAAGCAAGCAGAGCAATGGGAAGAGAGCAACGAGTCGGAGAGGGCGAAGGCGAGCGGGAAAGACGATAGCAGAGGGGTACCTGCTGCCACTCTCTCCTCGTTCTTTCGCAAGCTCACCATCACCATCTCCATCTCAAGGCCTTTCCATAGCACTATTCAACCTTCGCCCTTTTATGCAATCCACATTTGACTACGTTCATACGACTCCCAAATTGGAGCCATTCGCATGACGATCTCGTAGTGCCACACAATTTGGTTAAGAAAACGTACTCATGAAAGGTCCCTCACGATATTCCTCATTGCCTGGGTCTTTGACGTAGTACGAAATGTGGAGGATGAGGCATTATCGATGGAGGACGACCACCAAAAGCCAACACTGGGCCAATGCTAGCTATAGTGGGAGTGGGAGGTACACGCATTGTCGGGACAAACAATCCTGGATGTCCAGGGATGTGTGTGTAAGGTAGCTGCACCCGCCAAGCTTCCCTTTTTGTGCTCATTGGTCCGTTTTTTGTATACAATCCCTCTACCTCTAGATGTGTGTAACTAGCCTCATGCAAACGGACTGCACAATCAAGTAAGGTCCGGAAAGAGGGGTTAATGGAAAATCAGCCAACCAGATTACATGTGCCTGTAACTTTGGCAGGGTCCAGCAAGCATTCGACAGACTTAGCTTGCATGTGTTCCTAATTCCAATAACTCCAGCCTTACTGATTGCAATCGAAAACCTCTCATGTGCCCGATCTATCTCTGCCTCCCCCCTTTCCCTTTCATCTCGTGGCCACCTAGCTCAATCGAGAACCGATTAGCCAATCAACTCCATGCATTCATGTAGACTCTTGGAAGGGAAAGGAGCCAACAGAGCACCACTTCCAAGTGCACTCTTCACAAAAAACATCTTTCTCAACAAATGACCAAACTTGGGTTTACATTTTTTTTAAAAGGTTTCTCTTGAAAATCTATAGATTTTTTAGCTAAAACAAAACTAAATTGCCTAAAATTTTCCAAGATTTCACAAAATTGAGAAAATATTTTTTACAGGTGAAAATGAACATTGTCCAGGTTTATTGTACATAGTTTGCAGGTTTTCTGTGAACACGGGTGAGGAGAGCAAGGAGTCAGAGCGAGCGACGATGAGGGGGCAAGACAATAGGAGAGGACTCCCTGCTCCCACTCTACGTCCCCCCTTGCCTTTTCGCAAGCTCACCATCTAGTGGCCAACTACATATCGATTAGCCACCATCTAGCTGCTCTATAGAAGTCTGCTCTAGACACCTTTTCTCAAGCTCGCCCACCATCTAGAGCAAACAATTATTCAATCCCACACCAATTTCAAAATCCAAACGATCTTGCTAAGAGCATGTATAGACCACGTGGCTACAACTTGTGAGTGTGTATTTGCCAGTCTTGTGTTCAAAGCCTAGGAGCAGCTCAAGGCCTTTATCATGGTCAACCCATTGTTGGCACTTTCAATTTTTGTACAAAGCAAAAAACTAGATCTGGGTAGGTAGCTATGTTGGAAGAAAAGATAGCATGGTATAGAAAATGAAAATGAAAAAATGTATTCTAATTCAATTATATGTTTGCTCTTAGCACATTGCAAACTGCATTCAACACATACTCTATGAATTCACCACAAAACACTTTGCACTTATTACACAAGCATACATTCATGGCATGCTTTCTCTCTCAAAATTATAAGACGAAGGAGCATGCATTTCTTTAGGTACTTTGCACATCACATTCAACACATTGCACATTGCATTCAATGCATAGCACTTTGCAATTATGCATTTTTATTGCATAACACTATCCACTTTCTACACAAACACAGATTCATGTGGGGGGAGAGTTGGCACAATTCCTCTCCAAAAATTATAAGACCAAGGAAAGTGCCCTTCCTTGGGTGCATTCTATATTGGATTCAATGCATTATGCATTCCATTTAGCACATAGCACTTTACATCTAGCACATAAGACATATCCCACATAGTACTTCACCATGTGGGGGTGAGAAAGTACATAGAGAGCAAGGAAATTTCCCTAGGGTTACCTATAATAGGCTAAAGTCTTGGCCCCCGCCTATCACAGTTACATGATTTGATATGGATAGCTCTTCTAAAATAGAAAAGTATAGCATGAAGATTTTGCTTTTAAGCTAATTCTGTACTAGCTAGCTTCCAGCCATAGGGACATTACCAATTAGAGAAGCTATTAATATATTGAAGGGTCACATGACTCTCAAGGCTCACAACAATTCTATGTTCAAGCATTTGGGCAACTAATGCAAGCTGAATACATCAAGGGGCCAGCAGTATGCTTGGAGCTACAGTACGATTAAAGTGCTAATGTTGACTCATGCTTGTAGTTTGGATTCTTTCTAGCTCACCCGAAACTTTTTGAATCCAACAGATTCAACAATGCATCAAATGTGACATAGATCGGTCCTATAAAAGAATCGGTGTCCAAGACTTATGTTTGCGTGTAGTCTAACAGACGATCATGTGCTTCTCACTTTGTCGTTGCCATAAGTTTTCGACCTAGGGCGTCTCCTAATCACTCTGCAGTTAAGCATGGCAGGCAATAGTAAACGCATGTGATACAGCGACAATGTGCACTGGAAAGGTAAGAGATTTCATGCTAGAAGTGATGAGCTCAATGATTTGAATTTTTCCATAAGGCTTGTGCAGATAAATGCTCTTGGTTCAAATTTTGCTTACCTTGCTTCACAAAGAGACGAATCCCTTGGTTCGCTTCAAGAAGAAATTGCATACCTTCCTTCACAAGATGAATGTGTTGATTGGCTCAAGAAAAAAGTTTTACCTCGCTTGTACTGGACATTTCATGTTGGTCAATATAAAAGTAAGTCTTTTCTTGCGGCATTTGCTATGTAGTTTAAGACTACTTTCCTCTCCCATGATGCGTTTCGACAATAGAAACCCTAACAACCCTTTTTGAGTACAACTTGATATCACAAAGATTCTAGTATGTACAAAGCTCGCTGGATTTCAACACGCAGATAGGAAGTTGAAAGGACTGTTTGTAAATACCCTTGTTAGCCACACCTCAGAATGGTTTGTTGGGAGGCTCAAGGGGTTCCATGGTGGGCAAGACAAAGTTATTGAATAAGGATGCTTAACAGAGCCGGCAAGACGAAACGAAGAACAAAGCTCAAAGGTGAGCGATGGAGGAGAAGGAGCAACACAAGGACATGAAGAGGGTCAAAGAACACATGCAAAAGCAAGCAACGCTTTTAGAGGCAAGGGGGCAGGAGTTTTAGCCATTAAGTTATAAAAATAACATGGCTCATCCAAAGCTCAAATTTTCTCTCGATCCCACTATGCTGCGTGCCTTAAAAAAGAAAAAGAGCTAGAGTACAAGAATTGAACCCCAAGCAGGTAAAGCCAATAATTCATCTTAGGCCAATTCTAAGATCAAGATGATCCAATACGTGATAATTGCAATAGACAATGATTCACCTTAGACTACTTTTAGGATCCAAGTGCTCCAAATCGCACACCTACAAAGAGTTAGGTACCCAAAACAGAGAAAACAATGATTCAATCTTAGATTTGTTTCAAGATCCAGATGATCCACATCTATCACGTAGCTTACAATAGTTGATGGCTAGAGTAGACAATGGTTCATCTTAGATCAATTTCAAGATCCAAATGATCCGAACCAAACACCCACAAGAGAGCTAAGTACTCCAAGCAAAGTAAATAATCATTTAATCTCATGCCAACTTCAAGGTCTATATGATCCACCCTCCTTCAAATAGCTTATAGTTGCAATAGAGAGTGATTCAATCTCAAACCAGTTCCAAGATCCAGATGATCCAATGACACCCACAAAGAGAGTTGGGTACTCAAGCAAAACAAACTCTCAGAACAGTGTCAAGATCTTGATGATCCACACCTATCACATATCTTCAAATAGTTGATAGCTGGAGTAGACAATGACTCATCTTAAACCAATTTCAAGATCCAGATGTTCCAAACTAAGAACACCCACAAAGAGAGTTGGGTACTCAAAATAACACAAATAATGATTCAATCTTAGACCAATTTCAAGATCCAGATGATCCATACCTATCACTAACCCAGCTTCAAGGTCCACATGATGCAAACCAAACATCCACAAAGAGAGTTAGGTACTTGAGTAGAGCAAACAATGGTTCAATCTTAGACGAGTTTCAAGATCCAGATAATCCAAACCTATAACCACCTTGGGAAAGACAACATTGTGGGTTCGAATCCTACCCTCTTAAATAATGTGCACTCTTCTTAGGCATAGCTTAAAATAAATATATTAACCCAAATAACTCAATTAATCCATGGACAAACATAAGTTAATTAACCTCTCTGGTCCAAAACAAATATCAATATAATAAAGTTGAGTGAGTATGTCCCCCCATACATTGATAAATGTATATATTGCCATATATACATTTATCAATGTATAAGGAAGGTCATGGTTGATTTCTAAAATGGAGAGTTCAATCAATTAGAATGGAAGCCACCCCAAACCACCACAATGAAAAGTGCATGGTTAGCAAGTAAAGGCGAGTTGAACAAGAGAGGAACATTTATAGATACACCCCTCGAACAACCTTCATGCCACTACACTATTTTGTTACATAAGCCATCATAATTGCTCATACATAATACCTCCATTTAAATGAAGTAAAATGAAACATTTGACTAGTCCATCCTTTAATAATGTTTGACTTGCTAGGCTTGATTGACTTCTTGTAACATTTATATTGTTGGCTTCTAAATTGTCCTTTTCTCCACCCACTAGTGTAACAATACTTGCAAATAATATTCAACATTAAGTAGGCTTCTAGGAAATTGACTTTGTAATAAACCATGTAGCAATTCGCAAGAACAATGCTATGATAATTGTCTTCTATGTAGTAACTGTTAAGTGTCCTTACAAATCATTGGGGTTGTGAAGTAAAACAACCCACCATAGGTTTTTTGCTAATGGTTTTAGATTGCTCCTTGTCTCCATCAAATGCTAGTCTAAGGGTGCCAAAATTAGTTAGTTAGAGACACCATCAAATCTTAAGCCATTTGGAAGGGATGTGAAGAGAAGGTTTTGCTCCCAAATCTTTTTGCTTGAGTTTAAGTTTTGAAAACAAGAAGACAAGAGACCTTGATTTAACTACAAATACAAATTTGTACGCATATGCAAAAGTTTGGTGTAGTATCATGAAGTTTCTTGATAGGGTATAATAGATTACACAACATGAATGAGCAGACTTTAACCTTTCATTAATGTCATGCAAGATCCATATCGATGCTTTTAGGAAGAGCCTCATTTCCATTAGGGTGTGTCCTTAAGGACCATAACACATTAATTAATGCATAAGTTAATATTAAGTAAGCCATTTGAGACTCACTAGCTATATGACTTAGAAGTTAGCCCCTTACTTGAGCCCGTTGCCATGGATTCAAAAGATTTGTTGTTGTGATTGGCTATATGGTTGCTATTGCATACTCAAAAGTCTGAATAGTCAAACAATAAAGTGTGGTTTGCATTGGGCTTCAAAGAAACCATTGCCTTCAATATTGTCTTTCGTGTATGGGTACTCTTTGTAAATGTCCATGTAGTAATTCGAAAGCAGGTTAAGCCTTTTCATATTCTTGTTATAGTGTCTATGCATTGTATTATTAGCATAGTGCTATCACCCTGATGTGGCCATTTTAGTATTATGTCCTTCTCATTGAAGTTAGAAAGGAAATTATGTCATAGAGAGATTTCGTACAATCGGAGTAATGCTTTTCCAAAAAAAACTAGTGCATGAGTATGCTTTCTAAGGCCCATGTGGTAGCCTACAAGATATGATGCTATGTAAGTCTTTGGTATTCTCTAGGAATCTCTACGTAGCATGTACAATGTCCCGACACATTTGACTATGGTGTTGACAACACTTGTATGATTGGCTTGAACTCTCTCGTAATGACAGACAAGTTGAATTGGAGTGAACCATTGCCTTTATAATAAAAAATTTTGACAACACTTGTATGATTGGCTTGAACTCTCTCGTAATGACAGACAAGTTGAATTGGAGTGAACCATTGCCTTTATAATAAAAAATTATGCATAAGTAATGACCATGTGGTGGCCCCTTACTATTTTTATTCTCTCAAGCTCTCTACATAGCAACTAAATGGTGTCTCAAAAAGTTATGGGACTATGGTGTACTTGACCAACACTTGTATGGGTGGTTCTTTTTAGGATCTCTCCTAATGACATGTTGAGAGTGCTAGTGTAAAGGTTTGCAAAGCATGGATGATAGTAAGCCATACAAAAGATGTAATAATGCAAGGGCCATGGACCGAAATGTAATACGCAAGTGTGGTACAATTGTGTTGCAAAATAAAGGTAATAGGGTGAAAGGAAATCATTAAATAAATGCCTTCTACAACTGCACTTGAAGTGATACTTGCAATGGTATAAATGGAAGTATAACAAAAATAGGCAAGAATCATATGCTTGTTCACTTTAAATTGATGTGATAATTACCTTTTAAAATTCACTTTCTTTCCATATTTCTCACCACCAAGGAGCTGAATCAGTCAACAAGTGATGGTGACATCGGTTTGGTTCCTATATTTGAATGCAATACTGCAATTAAGTGAGTCCTGTAATAAGCCCCGATAAAATCAAACACAAGACCATATCAACTTGAAGCTCTTAAACATTCACGTTCCTTTAGGTTCACCATTCCCTACGAGCAGACGTTGTGTCCACATGCACACTCAAAACAGTAAAAAAGCATACATGCCATTCAATCATGGTTCAATAGAATTTGAGGGTATATTATACAAAGAACATTATTCCCCCAAGCGGAAAAACTAATTAACTGTCATGTATTTGCAGTCTTACCCATAAAAGTGGATTTTAAGTTAGCGTTTCAAATTAAACATAATATTTATTGGCATAGAAAGGAATGGGACAAAGGTTACCTCAAATGACGGAAAGAAGACTCCTGCAAACTCAAAATGAGCTTCAATTGAGCCGCTAATGTGCATAGATACGATGCCGTTTGAGAAGGCATCCTGCAATAGAGTAGCTCGTAAAGAACTTGGGACTGGTACAGGTACATCCAATAGCAGAACCCTTGTCCAATTGGTGGAGGAATGGGGATGCTGCTTGAAAGCCCCGGTTGTGAACACTCCCAAATGTAAACTTCTTGTAAGGCATTCAAGTGAATTGTTACTATATACAATTGTGAACTTGTTATTGGGATTTGTAGCCAAGAAGACAAAATCAATGTAGGCAATTATATACACAGCATAGTAGCTTCGATTTGTTTCCTCGATTCTCTTTATAATAGTGTAATTGCTGACTTTCACACTTTGTATTCTCACGTCAATGTCCATTGGCTTGAAATAGATATGTACAATCATGATCACAGCTATGACAGCGAATAAAAAAAGGAGAAGAGTAAAGCAGCAAAAGAATTGCTGCACATCACAGAATGAATCACACTTGGTCCAAATTTCCTCTTCATGGGCATTTCTTCGTAGAGAAGACTGATGGTGGTTGATCGCATTTAATGGTGCAGTTTGAGCTTGTACCCTTGTGTTGTCTGTCAATCGAGGTTCAAATGATCTCATCTGGCTACACATACAAGAGCAGCTCTTGAATATTAAAAAAGAGTCTCACTGTTTGATTTATTACATGATACGAATAACATTATATTGAGAAAGCCTTCAATTGAAAAGATGCACAACCAAATCTACAATTGTACAGTAAGTCCATGGACTTAGCTTTTGAAAATCACATATTACATATTAGTGATTTTTTGCCAATTCTTGTACAGAACAAGCAGTTTGAGCTCTCATCTTGTGATCTATCAGTAGTACATCAAGGTCAAGCCCAAATCCCATTTGACTCTACACGGACCACACTACACAGGAGAAGTGCACCCTTCCAAGGTGCTGAAGCCAAGTGTGACTCTATGGACATTCTGACATGTTATAAAGGAACAAAGAGGTTTTCAGAAGATTCCTAAAAAAGAACTCTTTGGCTGGCAGCTTTTACAATCCAGAGTGAATGCAAAATATAAGAAAAATGCAAAGACCCCTCCACTGATAGCCTAGGGCTGCCTAGCATAAGGTCACGTTTCTCACAAACTATAAAACTTTCCCCTGCATTCATTTTTTAAAGTAAACTTTGAAAACCCAGCTTCTGGAAAATTAAGTGAACTTCGGATGCTGACTCTACAAGGTGTTAAATTCTGTAGATTTCCCCTTCTCGATTTCATTATTAATTATAGGCAATACATTTGCAAATGGCCATGTTAACATGTTTGGTGTACATGTGAATTATGTGAATTTAGTTGATGTCATGCTCATTCTCTGCACATAGCTATTAAATAAAGCATTGCTTGTACATCGCCTTGCATAAATACCATAATAGAACTCCTTTCTATCATGATATAAATCTCATGTGCTTCTAATGAACATCCTTACATTGCAAAAGGGAAAACTGGAAAAACATTAAGCGTGAAAATACCCAAGTAACATATAATGTCCCACAGGTCAGAACTGCTTGCTGCTCCATGCTCGTGGTCACTGTACCCAATCTCCACCCCTTCTCTCTCTAAATCATTATTTAAAAAAGCAGACTTCATGTCTGTTCAATGAACGGACCACTAATAATGTGCAGCCAATCAGCAGAAAAAGACATCAGGAAAATGACAAGCTGTGAGCTCCTACCTGCGCACAGCCTTCCTCCCTGCCTGTGCCCCCCCATTTCTCTTCCTTCCCTTCTCCCGTTCTCGCCCCTTCCACCTATGTTTTTCCAGCCTCGCCAGCATTTTGTTCAAGGTCGAATTGCTGTTGGGATTCGCCGGAGCCTGCTGGTATGGGGACGCGCTCACCTGGGAACCTTGCATTAGACTCCCTCCGGTCACGCCTCTTCTAGGACCCCTTGCTGAAGTCCACTTCACTCAGGAACCCCTCAGTCTGCTGCGCCTCTTCTTGGAGCTGTTGGTGCAGCTCATTGGCAGTTCTTTTGTTCGTTTCAACCTGGGGTAGCCCCCTTGTGCCTGCAACTACTCCCTGTAGGTTTCTTTGGCATTGAGCTCTTTGGAGTTGCTGGTTTCTGAAGCTGTACTGGTTCGTGGTCTTTGGAGAAGCTCATCTGCGCATTCTCGAGCTCCCTGGAGCTCATTTCATTGCTGCAACTGGGAGTACTTGTTCTGGAGCAGGTCATTACTGTTATTTTGGGCCTGTACTTGATTGCGAGTAGCTCCAGCTTGTCAGCCCAAACAGTTTGGGGGTACGTTGGTGAGCCTGTCAGGCTTTGCTCTTTGGTCACGCTCGCTGTGGAGCTGGCCTGGCCATTGGATACTTTGTGGAGTGGCCTGGTGGGAAGGATCGTGGGTATTACGTCCTCAAGGAGACGTGTGCGGGATTGGCTCCAGGCGAGCTTGGCATTAGTGGATGACCATATTCACGAGGTTGCCATCTACGGGAGGGGAGTCTTTCTCCTCCAGCTGAAATCCCCGGGCACCGCCCAGTCGCTGGTGGTGCAGGAGAGAGGGGGGCGGGGAGGGAAGGGCAGAAGGACAGGGGGAAGTGTTGTCTTGGGCTAGAAGAGTACAACTAGAAAAAACGGAAACAAGCCAACAAGGTCGTGTGGCCGAAGAGCGAAAAGCACGAAGCTAGAAATGGAAGCAAGAACATCATCAAGAATGCCATCACGGGTTAGTTAGAAGCGTGGAAAGAGAGGGATTGAATAAGAGCTTCACCACGTCTCATTTTGATTGCCAAAATTTGGTGGTAAACCCTTAAACATGATAGTGTGTTGTGCAAAGTTTTTGTAGATATATCGTGCAAACATTGCATCAAAGAACATAGCGCTTAAGTACACGAGTAATATAAGATGAACGAGATATATAGCAGGGTGTTGGCGTCCAAACTCTTATATAAATGCCTAGACCGATGAGTGGCATCCGAGCACTGCAGCTCCACTCCCTCTCCTCAGCTCAAACCCCAACAAAAGGCACATCGTCGAATCTTGAATCTTTATAGATACACATGGGATCCTTCTATCTCAAAATCTGTCTACCAAGTATACATCAACAAAACTAGAAGTGGAATTTCCATATATGCCTCTAATAATTCCACTAGTGTATTAGAGACAAGATAGTATTTATGAGATTCATAATTAATCACTTGATCCTTTACCCTTTAAAGAACCTTCAAGATATTGCCTTAGACCTCACATATCTTTTAGAAAGAATGGAATGCATCTGATTACTTACTGGGCCAGCATTTATTTTAATGCAACATCAACAGAGAAATTGTATTGTTATTTAATGGATTCTCCATATTGATCCTATATTGAGTGGTTTGTTGCTAAAACATCTGCATCGAACTCTAGGGATTGTATAACACAATAATCAATACAAATCTTCGTTTTTAATCCAGCATGTTGATGTATTCTTAGAATCCATAAGAAGACTTACTTCTATTTAATTGCCTTAAATATGATCAACACAAAGAAGAGTTCCATCCATCTGATCACCCTATATGTTCTTTTAAGAGTGGGAAAATCTTGCATACATATATGTTCTACTTTCTCTTTTGAGTAGGAAAAACAGTTCCTCCTCAAAGGCCAATTTAAAAGTGTGACCAAAGAAGATAAGTGCAAAGGAGAGAGATACTGAAGTGGTAATTGAAGACCTTAGAGGACTCACATACTCTTGACATTTGTGAAGTAGTGAAGAAGAGGTCTCATAGACTAGGCAAGTTAGATATTGTGAACTTTCCTTTGGTGGCTTAGATCAAGCAAATAGCCGAGGACCTTTGAGGAAGCTAAGGGCAAGACAAAGTGATAGGCTGCTAAGGAGGCAAAAATGGAAGCTATTCTAAAGAACCACAATTGGGATTTGGTCAATAGGCCCCCAAATGGGTTTACAAAGCTAATTATATTGGACAAATACCGTGCAGACTAACATGTTACCCAAGGCTATGCTTAGGTAGACGAGCTAAGTTGCCCCTATAGCATGGATGGTTACCATCACGTTTGTGTTATAGTTTTGGCTGTACATTATTATTTTCTTTCCAAAGAAAATTAATACTTGAAAAAACAACCATACAAATTAGCAGTCCCTAAGGCTCTGATCATGAGAACCCATTTCACTGCCTAGGGAATCTTTCAAATAGGGGCTAACAACTAGGAAGGAGGTCTATACAATTAGTGAATCTCTCGTGGCATGAAATATAAAATATGCCTGGCCAAGACTTGCAGAATCCTCTTGCCTTTCTGCGATCACTCTAGATTATGACGTCCTGCGCTCCCAGTGGCGCACAGGGTGTAGGTGATATCCTGGCAAATGGTGACCCTCTAGAGTGGCCATGGGTGAAACAAGTCCTCGCCCATCAGCAGGGTGTACCGTGCAACCCACATGTTCCACACTGTAATGCTGGCCATTGTCTCCCACACACTGTCCTTTGGGCAAGGCAGGGGATAACGTTGAACCGGTGGGGTCACCTCATGAAGCTCAATCATGAGAACACTCTGTCCATGTATCCTGTAAGCAGGGAAGACCTTATCGATGGGGAACAATGGCCCCCTTTGTCAACCAGGCCGCCATGCCCCAAGTGAAATCTCTTTGAATCCTTTACACACCAGTCACAATCCAAAGGGATCCCAACCAAATCCTCTGTGTTCTAGGACGGGAAGACCACGTGGGCAACCATCCAGAAGAAATAAGAGATCTTCCGTGGCCCTCAATTGGACCATGACCACGCCCAAAATCTAGATCTAACCTCTTGGGGCACTTGCTAGTGTTGAGCTCAATGCCTCTCTCTCGAAGGAGTTTGTGCTGCCACCTCCAGGTGAAGACGCTGTCCAATATGTGTCATGTAGGAGAAAAAAGTCACCTGCTCTAGGTGGCCTACTCTAGACGGTGGCCAAAACCACTCTCCAGGATCCAACTTTACCTCTCGAAGGGGACAACCCTACCAAAGCCGAAGGTACCACCGAGGAGCATCCTGGTCCTAAATGCGTGATGGGTTGATGGACCACTACTCTGATCATCTATCACTGAAGCAAATCCACGTTCCTATCCATCTCTTGGTCTTTGGCATACATTGGCTGAGAAAACATCCCAGCCCCAATTTGAAGAAACTGGCTTGGTCGATGCACCTAAGCATAATCCTCAAGGGTGCCCCTGTCTAGAGAATTGACCCTTGACTACCTATATATGGAGTCCTGCTCGCCATGACTCAGGATGGCTACATCTATCTCCCTCATTTGTAGGCTTGCCCCTCGAAGATGCAAAAATGCATCGAGCCGCACCTTTGCCTTTGCAGGGAGCCTACTCCAAGTCCTGAAAGAGCTTACTAGGCCACTACTGTGTCAATCTTATGTGAGTCCACTGTCTGAACCATCCCAATCTCGAATCTGCGGATGCCAGATAAGAGCCTGGCACTTGAACTCCGTCCTATAGTAGCGAGGGTGAGCGTGAGTGTGTCCTCATGCCAACGAGTGCAAGGCCCTGTAAAGACTGCTCATTAATGGGAAGCCCTTGACTGTAAGGGGCCTCAAAGAAAATCCACTGATGAGACTGCTGCCACTGGCCACATGTGCGTGGGGTATTCTAGAGAAGCCCAGGTTGAAGTAGGAGCTCCTAGGGATGTGCGCCTGAGTCACAACTACCTTGGTCTAGAAGGGCTCTGCTCTGCATCTCTAGTTCTATGATGCCCAAGCCGGCCACTGCTTGGGGCATGATCATTGTCTGCCATGCAACTCTAGCTCTCGTGTTCCTTGTGCCATTTGATCCTGCCCATAAGAAGTTGCACACCAAGCGTCTGAGCTGCCTCATGCATCCCTTGTGGAAGCTCCAACAAGAGGCTATGTACCAGGCTGTAGTGGCGAGGAGAACCTGGTTGCCCACCAAGGCCGTGCGTGAAAAGGAGAGTTTGGTCAAGCTCCAATAGAGAAGCTTGCGTTGCACACCCTCAAGTACCGATGCAATCTGCTGCTCTGTTAATAATATGTCCATCTCCACCTCGCAACCAAGGTACTACAATATCAGTACATGCGGAATCCATCGAAAACCAGGGACAACCCCCTAGTCTTGGATCTCTTGGACCTCCTCTATCCTCTTAAGGAAGCTGAGTGATTTGATTCTAGTAGCGGAAGATAGACTATCCTCACTCTCTCCTGTGCAATACTAACTACTAACTACAAGATGATGAACTCAACACACAAAATGATGTTGTGGATGTGAGTGAGAGAATCAGATCTGCCCCCAGCCTTTACTCAATATGTAGCAAGGGGAGCCACGCCCTGTCGCTCGCCCAACGCTTTTCAATTGATGGAGAGAAATGTATGACCTCCAAAGAGGAATATATTATTGAAATGTATGAATGCCCAAAGGACTGAATACAACTGTATGGAGGGGCTGAAACCCTCACTCCAATACGGGAAAGAGACTAGACTACCTAGAGGAGGTGAATCCTCACTAGATCCCTGGAGAGGCTGAGGCACCCTGCTGGTCTGCTACGAGGAAGCCTGGCTACGATTGCTCTGAAGGCTTGAAGGCTGAGGAGTGGATGAGAAATGTGGGACCAAGGCAAAGGCGCTAAAATTCCGACCAGGGGGCTGGAAGCTGACTCCTCCTGTACCGACTGAGCCACCTGCTGACGTGGCAGCCGACTGGCCATGTGGCAGATGCTAATGTCAGCACTGCAACGTGGCAGCTCCTGCACTGTCTGCGTGTCCTGCACCTACTGGCTAACAGCGTGGCAGAAAGTGGGAGCAGTTCTAGGGGAAGGAGATAGAGGGTGCCCTAGCAGACCGCTCGCAGACCCCAGAGGATGAGGCGTTTTTTGTATTCCGCTATCTGGCCCAGCGCTGTGCTCTATTTGATCACGCTGCCCTTTGCTCCTGATGACGCTAAGGAGGAACCCTACTCTGACCCCTCTCACAATCTCGTGCCAATTGCCCCATTTGTCTGCCGTGTAAACACTAAGCTGGCAGAGCTGAAATCTCAACTCTTTGCCGATTGGTCTCTCTGTAGATGCATCGTCCTGTGTATGAGTCCGAGAGATTCCTTGCGTACCATTACTACTCCAAAGAGCACAAGTCAGGGTATTGAAGGCTCATATGTTCCAGGGGTCCATTGGATGTACGCCAAGGGCCTATCAAGAGACACCCATCTCGAATTTTCCTCCTTGTGGCCAAACATCTCAATGACTGGAAGGACAGCAGTACTATCAGTCTGGAGCCTGCTGCGCATCCGATTATTATTGACGTTGTCGATTGTGTCTTGCTGTCCTTTTTGTTCGTGTACTGATTTTTTTGCCTTTCCTTCTCCTTTGTTTCTTTTGCCATGTTTTCCCGTGCCTCTCTTCCTCTTGTTGCTGTTCCGGGGGGAGAAGAGTTCATGCCTTGTATTTCTTTAGAATTGAAGCAGGGAGAGCCTGCACAGTTGTTCACGCTGTTCAAATCTTCTTGCGTATGAATTTTCTTCCGCTCGTGCACTTCGTATTCATCCACTTGTCTGTCAGTTTGCCTTTTGGACGAGCACGCAATGAATCCTTAAGCATGTTGCTGTGTTTTGCTAGATGCTACACAGCCACTTAGAAGGCCGCGTTGAGGCCCAAAAGGATGACAACCACGATGAAACCATCATCATCAGAAACATCTACAAGAAAGAACAGGCATAGGTTGAAGAATCTACTTGAAAGCCAGGCGACTAGAATGATAGTTCGTCCCGATTGGCAATTGGAGAAAGTAAGCTACCGAAGTACGTCTGTCATCAGCGCAAATCTCTCCCGTAAAGCTTGTTGGGTCTTTCGTTTGGCAACGGTCCGATTGATTGCACCCATTAATCACCCTCAATTGCAACATCAAAAGGACCACTTCAAACGAGGGCCCATAGATGGCCTCTACTTGTGGTCGTTCACACCACGGACACAAATCTTTTCTGCGAGTCTCCCGGGCCGCCTAAGAGACGGCAGCCCTGTGAACCCAACCTAATCAAATAGAGGATGTGGAGAATGGTTTGCCCATGCTCAAATGCTAACTACATTCACTTTGGCTATGGATTGAAGGTAGAACAAATGAAATTAAAACAAAGGTGGCAAAACCACTAGTAGAGAGCTTTAAAATGTCAGCCAGGCCCCCACCCCAAGAGGGAGGCTGGTGCCACCCAGTACTCTCATAGAAAAAGATGATATGGCTCTCCTTTCACGATTTTTTGGATGAACAACCGATGGGCTTCCCCGTTGGCCATGCCATTCTGTTTGGGCTTGGCCTTCAATGAAGGGTGCTTAAGTATTGGTCCTCACCTGACCTAAGCATTGGCTCTCTGAGTTTTCTATGTTCCACAAACTTTTTAAACTTGTTGGGACCATAAAATACTTTACATATTCTAAAACTAAAAATCACAAGCATGGATACTCGAATACGAGCATCCTATGCATGAACTTGATGTATTGCTCACATGTAGCCTATCGAACACCTCTGATTCGTCAAAAGCATGCACAATTGCTGCATAGCCCCCAAGTATCATTTAAAAAGGAAATCATAGCAAAAAGATGGACACTTGGTAGATCAAATATGAGCTACTGCTACAAATGAGTGACTTGAGTAGCTCACCCCCTAATGACATGTGGTGAGTGCAGGTGCAACAAAATTTGGGGTAGGGTCTACCTTGTAGTAGGTCTTCTCACCACACAACGTGGGCTCATTAGTGTAGTTAAATTGGGTAGAGCAATGTTTTGGGCTAGGGGTAGTGTAAGCCGTATTTGAGCACTCGCAAGGGAGGGGATTGAGATGAGGGGGAAATGGTGAGTAGAAAGGGGAGAACTAAATAAGGGTGTACTGGGGTAGACATGTTTGGAGGAGGGGGGTGAGTGGACCAAGAATTCCTTTTTTTTTTGGGTAATAGATATTCTGAATGTGTTAGCTTGCAAACCTAGGAAGGTTAGCATTATTGTAATGAAATGATACTAATCGAGTTATAGAGAAGCATTGAGCTAGTAGTACAACTCAACTTTGGTTTGGAAAAAGGGCCTTGTGTGGGGAGTCTATCTTACTCCATGATCTTCTTGTTCATGCACTCGCAACAACCATTTAGACACGTTTATACAATCATCCAAAAGCTTTTACATCTTTTAGTTCCTTCCATTTCATCTCCCACTCAAGACCATGATGTACATCCCAAGTCAGTTGTACCATATGCTTCAACACACTTCATTGCACAAAATCGAGCCTCGCTTAAACAGGCTTTGAAAGTCAATATAACCCTCACAATTAATCCTGCACCATTACACCCATGCTGAAACCCAAAGGCTCCTCTGTAATCATTCTATGGAAACCCAATGGATGGCTGTGTGAAAGTTTTGGTAATTTTGGTGTACCACAACTATTTTTTTCCAACAATACAATCAGTTAGCCTTGGTTGCCAGGTCTTTGACGACAACTTGGTACACCAATCTTGATAGGAAGAGATGGTCGAGATGGTTTGGCATTCATTTTGGCTTTTGCAGGAAGAAGAACAGGATGGAATCCTACTTGGAGCAATCTAGGCCTTGAGGTAAGCAAGAAAAAGGAGATACAAGTGTAGCATTTGGCCTCAAAGCCACACACATATTACTCACGTTGATTTTGTCCTTCTATGGCAAATAGTTCGATGCTACCACTCCACATTTCTTGAACCCTTTCCCAAGCTTTTTTGGACTTTTCTGCTCCAAGGTACATTTCTCTCTCCTCCCCAAGGTAGTTCTTCTTTGGCAATGCAAACAAATGGGTACTTGAAGAAACATTCATTGTGCATCTACAAAACTTCTTTCAATGCATTTTGGCCAACTGAAATATGATATGTCTTGGGGCTCATTGATGTGCTCACTGACAAAATGTTGGGATGCAAATAATGGATTCCACCACCTCTTTAAATTTTATTTTGCAGCATGTTGGATTCTATCTAATCTCATTGATTTAACTTGTAGGGTCTATATATCTCCCCTCCTTCATGGCTTGTAGCACCTCCTTCATTGATTGTAAAGGTTGTAATGGTACAACTACAACTCACGCTCTGGAACACACTTCAAGAACTTCAATCCTTTGGTTGGAACCCAAGGAATAGAACTTCCCCCATAACAATGTTGTGCCATTTAGATCTTTCTTGATTCAAAATTGGTGTTGAACTCTTAGCTCATTCAACTTCTCAATACATCGAGTGGTTCATCGTGGTCACCAAACACAAAGCATCTGAAATTAGTTATTTTTTCCATGTTTGCAATTATTGGTTTTGGCACATATGCATCCTGTAAAATGCTGATCATTGCATGCTTCTTTCCTTTTCAACTTTGCTAAGAAGCCTGATCAATATGGTTGTGTATGTGGCCCCTAGTCGCACGATGTTAGATATCATGCTTTCATGACATATTTGGGGCTGAAAATCAATATACATGCTTGGTATGCATGCACAATGTCTGGGTTTAAGATCATAAATTTTGGTTGGGTTTTGTACCCAACATTATATTTTTTATTCCTTCACTTGAAATTGAATAAATTTGACTCTCCATTCCCACAACCCCCTCCAACTTGCCCCTGCCACTGCATTTGTGGAAAAAATAAGGGTTATGGTTTTCTAACATAGGGAAAATAACAAGTTTATGGTTTTTATTCAGCCCATAGGGAAAACAATTAGTTTTAGGGTCTTCTTATATATGAAAATCAATGTACATGCTTGGTATGCATGCAAGATATCCTGGGCTTAAAATCATAAAATTTGGTTGGATTTTGTACCCTACATTATATTTTTTATTCCTTCACTTGAAATTGAATAAATTTGACTCTCCATTCCCACAACCCCCTCCAACTTGCCCTTGCCACTCCATTTGTGGGGAAAATTAGGGTTATGGTTTTGTAACATAGGGAAAATAACAGGTCTATGGTTTTTATTTAGCCCATGGGGAATACAATTAGTTTAAGGGTTTTCTTACAAATGAAAAATAATGTTTAAAAAATCATATTTGGGAGGCGACTGAGACATCAGCAACCATGTGCAAGATTTGTATGAAAAAAACCCCCTGCAAACCCTAACTCCGACATCCTACGACCACTAGTTTCTGCAAAAACTAGGCTCTCATTGCACGATGTCAGATTTAGGGTTTGCAGGGTTAGGCTCTGGTCACAGGATGTTGGATTTAGGGTTTGCAGGGGTTTTTTTCATACAAATCTTGCACATGGTTGCTGATGTCTCATTGGCCTCCCAAAATATGATTTTTTAAACATATTATTTTTCATCTATGAAAAACCCTTATTCTTATTAATTCTTGAAAAATGATGTTTTCTTAATTTACATAATCTTTGGGTTTTGATGTGATATGTTGGTTGTAGGATATCTTATGGGTTGATGAATGTACCGAACGCAAGGTGTGGAAGCAGAGGGTCCTCTGGTGGGGGGATGGCTTCGATCAACCACTACATTAACAGAGTGGCTCAACACATTTTGGTCTTCCATTGACAATTATCGCCAAATGGAAAGCTGAATATCATGAAGTTCAGGGTCCTCAGTCGGATGGTGAAGATGAGGCCCATCCGTTCTACTGCAGATCGTGTTGTTTTGGTTAGGCATAGTGTAGCTTTATTTTTGTTCTTAGACACACGATCTGGTCCTCTCCATAGTATCATAGCTATTGTAGGGCTAGATGGCATTACAGATCCCCTGGATATAGAGAATGAAATTGTGCAACCCTCTCTACTTCAGCAAGTAAAAAAGGAATTTGAGCCAAGCAGGAAGAAGCATAGACTAGAGTAGCTTATGCGTTCAAGTGGGTGCTCTTTGTAATACTACTCACTTTCCATGTTAAGTAAAATTGAGTATTATTTCCTTTTGCATGTTCTATTGAGATTTGATTTTTATTATTTCATTTTCCTCTTGTATATGTCATTAGAAAGTCTTTCATAAGTAAATTGAGATTGCATGTAAGTAAATTAATAGATTGCAAATACGATGAAAATAAATTTGA
Source organism: Dipteris shenzhenensis (assembly GCF_047967505.1). Taxonomy (NCBI): domain Eukaryota; kingdom Viridiplantae; phylum Streptophyta; class Polypodiopsida; order Gleicheniales; family Dipteridaceae; genus Dipteris; species Dipteris shenzhenensis. The sequence goes on from NC_141612.1 coordinate 35,241,455, forward strand.
GATTGCACATACAAAGACAAGACATTTCATTATATTGAAAAGAGGTTGATACAAGACTAGGCAAAGTACATGAACTCTAACTATCACCCAAGGCGGAGCATACAACATCCCTAACTGCCCTTGGGCTTCCTAAGATGGACAATAAACTGCATGTCTTTGCCGGTCACCATGACCCTTTTCCTATGGATGGTAGCTCGCTAGGTGTCATCCATGAGGTCTACTAGGTAGGTCTCAATTGTATGCTGCATGGCAAGCAAGGCATCTCTAGAAATATGCCAGGGAGCCTCCACAACTCTGCGCCTATAATACCAAGACATTGAGCTATTGTTGAGGTCCTGCATGACCTCGCGTACCACACTTGTTGCGAAGCTCACGATCGGGATGAGCAAATCGATGTGGACTTTTGAAACTTTTTGATCTCCCAAAGTGCCACCATCCCCGGCTTGAATCTGTATCACCTCACTCGAGGAGGGCCTCTTTCCTCTTGATGTGGAGGGCCTCTTTGCCTTGGACCTGGAGCTCGGTGTCCTCTCCCCTGTTGGCATGGACCCTAATTCTCTTCTTTTGACTTAGTCCTCTGCTCTGTCCTTCATTGTTCCTCTTCATCGTGCTCCTCCTCTATGCTCTTCGAGTCATTGGCCTCTGCATGATGATCCTCTTGTGCCTTCCTTTGTCCCTCTGTCTGTGGGCTTGCCCCTTCCTCCATGTCTGGCCTCTAAAATGGCAGTTTCTCCCTTCGACGGGGATCATTGGGGGGAGAGGGGGGGAGACTATCACTCTCTGTCTCTGAGTCTGGAGGTGGGTCTTGCCATGTTAGTCTCCGTGGTGCCTTGATCTTGGGCCTACCATGGGGAATGGAGAGAGTTTGCGAGAGAAAGGGTGAAGGTGCGAGAGATAGGGTGGAAATGTCAAGGGCAAGTGGGAGGTGGTGTGGGAGTGGAGAGCTCTTCAAACAATGAAATGAAAATGAGGGCCCATTCTTTTATATAGGGCCCAAAACCCTAATTTTTAAAAATACTTGTTTTAATAAAACCTCTAAAAAAAGTAAAATTGGTGCAACCTTGAGCTAAATACTTATAATTAATGTTGAATAACTCAAAATTTCTCATTTGTACTGCAACTCTATATGTTGGCTTTACTGCAAATCACATAACTAAAATTACAAAGAAATTATGAAACTTATGCATGGGCATCCACATTAGAAGAGTCTACACCCTCATTTTCATATGTCTCCACCCATATGTGCCCTTGTCTATGATGGGTTGCATGCCACCTTGCATGATTATGTCTTGCATTTGATGAGTTGTATATTCTTCTTCAACCTTCTACGTTAACATCTTGCACTGCATGGGACACTAAGGACTCTTTGAATGCTAGTGTTGTAGCTACTCTTATTTCTATATGCCTGTGACACCATTGAACCAATTGAACCATTGGGCTTGACTTAGTTCTACCACCCCTGTGGTGGGTTGCTCTATTATATGCACAACGTGCTTGCCAATGCGATCTTTCTATGACCTGGGTGGACCACACTCCGATGCTTCCATAATTCCATGCCATGTATGGTGCATGAGCATATAAAATGTGATGCCAAATAGAAAAACAAATTAGTAAATATAGGACCATTCAATATGCACGTCTCAATGTCCAAGTTAGAGATTGCCATGTATTGTGTGAAATGATTCTTTCCCCAAGCTATCTCCATATTCCAGCTAAAGTCATTACAGCATTGATGAAACACTGTGTATCATCATCTTTGAATCTTTTCTTCTGTAGTAAAGGTACCAAGCTATCAAGAGCTAACCACACTCGTGCCTTTTCCAATCTTTTTTGTCCCTTCCCCCCTCGTTCATAGGAGGCATTGTGTAACTTTCTCCATACATCAAACTCATTAGCACATTTGAGCTTGTCATTCTTCTTCTTTGTAGAAAGGAATTTTAAAGCCTTGACACCACCAAAGCTTGGCTTACAAGGAACATTGCCTGTTTTTCCAGATCTTTTCTCATCTTTTGTAATCTTTACTTGCCCAGAGTGTAGTCCCATATCTAAAAGAACCTTTTAAATTCTTGCAATCATCCTCTCACGCTCTTGTTGGGGCTTGAAGTTATATGCATCAATGATGTATAGATGCACCGGCTTTTCAATTATTCTCACAATAGCATGAAGTGCACAAATGTGTACTCGCTCAAGAGGAATTTCATGAATTGTGCTCCATGATGGATCTTTCCATGGAGCATCCCTATCTGGTGCCTTAATTTGATCTATCTCTGCAAGTTTAGAGGCCCATTGCCTTTGATTCTTTTTACCACCCTTTGTAGGTACTCTCGTTGGCATGCACAATAGACAAGGATGGCTTGTATTTGCTCCATGTGCCACATTAAACATACATTTAATAGTCTTGAGGTTAGCAGCTAGATGCCATTCTACACAGTAGGATCCATAGCCCTTAACTTCAAGTAGTTCACCATTGTTATGACCATTGATCACACTTGGGATATCGGTTTGGTAAAAAAACTACTTCAAAATTGAATGTGACTCTTTCAGCACCTACAAAAAGAACTCACATGTTATTTCAAAATATTCTAAGTCTTTTTACATTATTGCATTAAAATTCAAATTTCCATCAAACCTCAAAGGCATCCAACCATCAAATTTCCTCTTTTGATTGCACATTGAACTGTCTTGCATCATCAAACTCAACTTCAAGGTCAAGGTCCAGTATTCTATTCATCATTGTCAAACTAATTCTTTCTAATTTTTGACCTTGACCACCTCACTTACATCAAGCTTTAGGAAAATCTTCAAAGTACCATTGCATTCCTCCATAGGCATATCATAAAACTTTACCATGGCTTGCAGAACTCATTGAACATCGATCACAAAGTTATTGTTGACTGTCACTTCCAATTCTTTAGACTCTCCATCCTTTGTTTTCAAAGTTAGTGTACTATATACATGCTGGGGCTCTCCGGCTAAATCAAGTACGCTCAAATTGACTGCATTTCTGGCCTTATCAACATCAGTCAGTTTAGGAAGCGGGGCTTTAACTTTTGCTCCCACAGAAAGACATGCTATTTTTAAGCTCTTAAATATGACGTACTTATCCATGCTATATCACAAGCCTATGTACTAAATGCATTGAAATGCTCCATAACTTTGTTCATTGACTCAAATGTTATCTCTGATTTTAGACTTTTGAATTTTGGATGCTGTACAACAAACTCCAACATTTTTTTCGTAAACACTTCACCCATAGCACCATAGTGTTCATCATGGATAGACATGAGTTCTGAAACACTCCTACAAGCTCTCACTCAATGCTTCTAGTGACCACTTTTCTTGGATATTTCATCCATTGGATGCAATTTCCTCTTACGTCGTCTTAGATCCATTGGAGTATCCTTCATGAATGATAATGTTTTTTCTAACTTTTTGATCTCATCCTTCAGAGCTGTGTTTTGCATCTATAAGTGAATTGCATTTATAGTGCTCTCTCCCAATTGAGCATCTAATGTTTGAATCTTTACTTGTAATTCCTGATTTTTCTTCTTTATGCCATCATATGCATACATTTGAATGCTTGTAGCTTGCACAGATGATACCAAACGTTGATTCCAAGCCTCTAACATTGCGATCCTTTTGTCTCTTTCATTAAGCAAAGATTGATATTGGCTGTGAAGGCTACTTGCTTTATGACCAATCAACCTTCGACAATATCCTAACAAACCATTTTGACCCTTCCATAGTAACTTTATTAAGCTGGTCAATCCATGGAATTGAGGAGTCTGACAAGTTTATGGATCTACTGGATATATTTTCCCTTCTAACCACAAATCCATATGTGTTTTTCCTTGATTTTGAAGAGCTACTAAATTACTTTCACTTGCTTAGGAGGATTCATTCCTCTTTAAAAATGGTTCATTCTCTGCATCTATTTGAAAATGGATATCCACATTTTTTTATTCCGAGCAGCTTGCATGATTTCATGCACTTTCCACCTAATATAATATAACATTGACATCAACAAACAATATACAAACATGACATGTTTCAGAAAAGTATCAAACCAAGCAAAAACAAAAACCACAATTGCATGCAAAATCCAATGATTGAAATCTACAAATTTAAAAAAACATTTACTTATTATTAAACACTATTAAACTATGTGAATGAACAATACCTCACAGGGCTCTTTGAAGGAAAAACATGATCAAACTTGTCCTCTTCAATGGTCCCTCTTGTAATCCAGGATGTTGAAGTTGATGGATTTTTTTCCAAAACTAATTATATGCTTCCAAACAACTCCAAATCTATTTCAAACCATCTTCTGGTATAAACCTCGATAGTAAGAGTGTATCTTTTAAAACAAACAAATCTTTCTTCCTCTTCAAATCATGTATTAAAAGAAAACAACACAATTGCCAAAACAAACTACAAATTAACTGCTTCTTCAAAGTAGTATCATAAAATCTCGTTATTTTCATTGTCTTGCATTGTTCTAAGGTTTTCTCACCTAAATCTCCATGCAAGTTGCTCTGATAGACCTTGATTTGAGTTGAAAACTAAAAACATTCTAAAACTACATGAATGAACAATACCTAGAGTAGCTCCTGCGAGCTCCCTCCCTCCCCTTCGTGCCCCGTCTACCCCCCCCTCGCTTGCTGCGCGGCCCCTCCCTCTCCCTCCACTAGCTGCTGCCGCGCAGCCAGCCGCCCCCTCTCCGCCACGCTCCTCCTCCTCTCCGCCATGCTCCCCCTCCCCCTCTCCTCATCCTCTCTCCTCTGCTGGTCACTCCTCCCCCTCGCCTCGCCATGCTCCTTCACCCCGCCCCGCCTCACTCCTCTCCACCCTGCTCTGCTCAGCCAACCCACCCCGCCCGTCCCGCTTCGCTCCTCGCCACCCGCCCGCTCGCTCACCTCACCCTCGCTCCGCTCACCTACCCCACCTCGCCTCGCCTACTCCACTCCATGCCACCTGCCCGCTCCGCTCCACTCACCCTGCCTCCCGCTCCGCCCCGCCCACCTCACCTCACCCCCCCGCCTCGCTCCGCTTCGCTCACCTCACCTCCCCCTCTCTTTCTCCTCCTTTTTTCCCCGCTTCCCCTTTCCCCCCTTCTTTTTCCTCCCCCTTCCCCACCTCGGGAGTTCGCAGTTAGTCAAGTGATATGGCGGCTACGTGCCCGGAACCAGTGGCCCAGACGGACCCCCCCCTCCATCAGCCTATCGCGTCACATTGACAGAGCACCAAGTCTCCTTGGTGAAGTAGGCCGCCACGGACTTCTCCCAAACATCAGTTTATGGGAGGGTCATTGGCTACTCCCCTTCACGAGCAAACATCAGGGACTGGTTGCAGTCCACCCTCTACCTCGAGGACAGTCACATTGAGGAGGTTGCACTCATGGGACGTGGCATTTTCTGGCTTAAGCTCTCCTTAGCACAGGCTGCGAGCAACATGGTCAGGCAATCCCCTACTTCTGTGGGTGGGAAGATCATCCTCATGGTCCCTTGGTACAGGGGATTCAATGTAGCGGACTTCGATGCCCGCTTTCGTATTCCTCGACACCTAGTTACCCTTATCTTCCCAGGTCTTGCAACCGAGCTTCGCCCGATCATCAAGGACCTAGGGGCGCACTTTGGTTGGCCTATGTAGGACACCTACATTGATGCGGCAGCAGCCCAAGGGGTACCACATGTCAAAGTGGCAGTCCTTGATCCACAGAGCATCCCCTCAGAGTTCGAGATAGAGACAGACAGGTGTGGTGACGCAGCACATTTTGGTCACTGGTGACCCAAACCAATGTCTGAGATGCCATGGCTTCGGGCACCAGGCTCGCTCATGTCCCATTTCACGGGTACAGAACCTCAGAAGACCCCCGTTTAGGCATCTCAAGATACTCTGCTCCAGTTAGCGACATCCCCTCCCAAAGGGGAAGGCTGGACGAAAGTCAAATGAAAACGGAAGGGCAATAAAGCAGGCCCCAAAAAACCTTCCCAGCCACAACAAGAGCCCCCTCAAATGAACCCTACTCATCAGCAGCCTAGTAAGGGGAAGGAGAAGGGAAAGGAGAAGGTCAGCCAACCTCCCCCTCATCCCTCATCCTGCCCTCCCCCCCCTCTCCCCTCCTCCTTGACTCTCCGACCCCCACCCCCTCCAGGATCCCCCCCCCGCACCAGTGGTTCCTGCGCCACACTCTTCCTCGAGCATGGTACAGAAGGAATCCCCCCCTCCACCTGTGCCACTTGCAGCTCCGAAGCCAGCACAGACCTCACCCTCGTCTATCCCCTCGGGCCCGACGGCGGGGATAGGCCCTTCCCCACAGGTGGCCAGCACCCCTCCCTCCGATTCAGACTCCTCATCGTCGTCCCCAAGCCCAAGGGCTGCTTCTAGAGCTCTTCCATTGGAGTTTTACTGAGCAGGTCCTTGGGACTACTTGGATGCAGCAGGTATTGGCTCCTTTCCCGCATGCCTAGACATCAGCATCTTCTGCCTCCGAAAGGGGGCAGAGGGTAAGGTGTCCATTCTAGCTCCACACGATGGTCCTAACTATTCCTTCACTATCTCTAGTGAAGGGAATGAGCAATGGACGAATGAAAATGTTTGGGAGACGATACGAGACCAGACCCAGGAGCAGGTGCAGGACTGGATTGGTAGCAGAGCAGCGGAGCTTCTTCTGGAGCAGTGGCAGGAAGGTGATGTTCGTCTGCGTTGGCGCCACAGCGCCAAATGTTTCCGACTCCTGGTCATTATTAGACCACCGCTGGAGTGGGCCTACGCAGAAGGGCTTCAACCCTGGAGGACTTCAGAGGTTGCGGGCTTCTATAACATTTCCTTAGCAGAGGCGTCGAGCTGGTTAGAGAGAGCTTACCACCACGGGATGAAGGGCCTTTCCCCTCTGCTGAAGGTTTTAGAGGATGGGTCCGATGATCCGACCTCTCCTTCGAAACCTTCACAGAAGCGCCTTCGTCTCCACACAGGACATCCTCCGACCACTTCGACTTCGACTGCAAGCAGACAGCTATTTGTGGCCCACCTTTCCTCCTCATGAGTTTACGCATTATCTCTTGGAACGTTAACGGGCTCCACTCATCAGGCACCTGTGGCCCCAGGAAGATGGTGCTCAGACAAGAGCTCCAGCCAGCTTTGGTGGGAAAGGTAGATGTGCTCCTACTATAGGATCACAAGCTTTCGGCTTCACAGACCAGTATTTGTGGGAAGGTCCTCACAGGATGCTCCCACACCTACTGGGAACCTTTGATTGGCGAGCAGGGGAGAAGCGGGGGTGTCTGTACCTCCATCGACGCTTCTCTAGTTCAACATGTGTTTGGTTTTGGACTTTGATTCTAGGACGTGCGCTTTGGGTGGGCCTGCATATTGAGGGATCCCGCATTAGCATCCTCAATATCTACGCCCCGACTGATCTCAGACGTAGATCCGTTTTTTGGAGATCCTTGATAGACCTGTTGCCAGAGATGGACTCTTGGATTGTAGGAGGGGACTTCAACAACCTTGAGACCTTAGAGGATTAGCAGGGACGGGGCCCAGAGTTCCTCGATATAGCTCAGGCAAAGTAGGCAAATTGGGACTCCTTCCTCTTTGCAGTGGGAGGTCGGGACAGTTGGAGGGAGCCTTCCTTTCGTAGATGGCCTGGGAGTCTGGACTTCTCTTGGGGTTACAGGAGGGAGGGAGGCAGACTCCTGGAGCGGCTGGACTGTTTCTATGTTAGTGATTGGGCGCTTGGCAGAGGAGGAGAGTCAGGAGTGGTTCCAAGGACGACACTTTCAGACCATGCCCCAGCCATCCTAGTCCTGCGGCCTCTCAAGCCTCACCTCCACGTTCATGCCGGATCCCAGATTCCATCTACACCAGAGTAGCAATTCATAGCAGGATAGTAGACCTTTAGGAGCAGGAGTGGGACCCTGCCAGGGATATGGCAGCACAGGTAGCTCAGGCGCTTGCTGAGTCTAGCTGCATCTGCCAGTAGGAGGCGATTCAGGTCAGACACAGCGGTGTTGGGCACGGGAGAGGGGTCTCAGACGTGATCTCGCCTCAATTCAGAGGATGCAGCAGTCTTCTCCACGCTTTGAGGAGCTCAGATAGCAGGAGGTTTGGGCCCGAGCCATGCTAGAGGAGATCACCCAGCATCGCTCAGAGTTTTCATTTCATGCTTCCAAGTCCTTCTGGGCTAGGAAAGGCGACAGGATGTGCAAAGAGTTCTTCAGGACCCATGGACAGAGGTCAACAGGGGAACAGCTCCGGTCTCTTAGGGCGCAGGATGGTAGTGTCAGGATAGATCCAGATGAGGTGCGGGCCTTGGCAACAGATTTCTACAAATCATTATTCCAGCAGGAGCCCCCAGACCCTCTGGCCGCATTTGCAGGGAGGAGGTGTGGAGATCTACACCGAGACTCATGCAGCCCAGCATGTGTGACAACCTTCTCACACCTTTCACTGTTGCAGAGATGCAGGATGCGGTGAGTGCTATTGATGGGCAGAAATGCCCAGGTGAGGATGGCCTCTCTAGAGCTTTCTTCACCACCTTCTGGGAGTAGATCCACTGGCCCTTGCTCTAGCCTTCCAGCACATCTTCTCTAGTGGGCAGATGCCAGAGAGCCTTGCGTCAGGCCTGATTTGCCTCATCCCCAAAGGGGGGGGATTGCTAGGAGATCAGACAGTGGCACCCAATCACCCTCCTCCCAACCGCCTACAAAATCCTCACCAAGATGATCAGCAGTCGCATCGGCCCCCTGCTACACGACTTGATTCATGACACCCAGACTGGTTTTGTCCAAGATCGCAGCATCTTGGACAACATCTTTACTTTCTCAGAGGCGACGGAATGGGCCCAGCACAGTGGCCAACACCTTGCCATACTCCTTCTCGATTTTGAGAAGGTGTACGACAGGGTAGACTGGTCCTTCTTGGAAGGTACACTCGCTCGGTTTGGTTTCCTGGACGAGTGGATCAGAGGTATTGCTAGCCTTTACAGATTGGCCTCCAGTCGGGTTATCATTAGCGGTAGGATGGGGGAGAGATTCACACTCGAGCACTCGGTGCATCAGGGCTATTCATTAGCGCCCTACCTCTTCCTATTTTTTGCGAAGGCCATGACACACTTCCTTCGAGCTCGTACCACTGGTCTTCGCGGGATGAGTCTCCCTATTCGAGAGGATGCCAAGCTGCTGGACTCCGAGTATGCAGATGACACAGCCCTATATGTGCAGGATGATGTCGAGTCACTGGAGCGAGTGAGACTGTCCCTAGAGATTTTTTGCCTTGCGGCTGGGGCGAAAATCAACTGGCATAAGTCAGTTGGTTTTCTTACGGATCCGGGAGCCAGCTCACAGTGGGGTATTTTCCTCGGGTTTCGCTGGATCCCTAGAGGACAGACGACACGTTACTTGGGATTCCAGGTAGGCTTGGACATCACACCGGCTCAGCAATTCTTACCGATCCTAGCCTCCATACGACAGAAGCTTGCTTTCTGGAGCTCGGCTCAGCTTTCCTTGGTAGGCAGGGCCCTTGTGGTCAACCAGGTCCTTCTTGCCACTACTTGGTATGTGGCCTCTTACTGGTGTTTCTCGAGGTCTTGTGTAGCCCAGCTGAGGAGACTGGTGCGGAACTTCCTATGGTCTAGTTCAGACGGTTCCGGCACCCCCAGAGCTAGGGTCGCCTGGCAGACGGTCATCCTCCCCCAGGCAGAGGGCGGCCTCGGCATCATAGATCCAGAGCTGCAGAGTCAGGCACTTCTTGGTAAGCTAGTCATCCGCGGTCTGACCCCAGGAGGACAGACGTGGAAGCTCTTGCTACAGCATGGTCTCAATGAGTGTACTCCCCAGAGAGGGGGTGTTTGGCAGCCTTCTATCCGATGGATCTTCACTTCAGCTCCTTTGACTCAGCCCCGTTCCCCCTTCCTCCGTAGCCTTATTTCGGTCTGGAGGAAGTTGCGACACAGCCTTTCCCAGGTTCCCCTAGCTGTCGAGAGGAGAGAGATCCCATATCCCTTGGGCACTCTGGGCGCATGGGCCCGCGCGCTCGTTTTGGGTTTGGAGGGACGTCTATAGTTAGATAAGCCCAGGCGAGCTAGCAACAGCAATAGGCACGAGACGTGGGATCCAGGCTCGACGAGCAGAGATTGATGCTACCATCTTTGCAGGTTGGAGGATTCCCGCAGGCACCAGACAACTCTTCCTAGGAGACGAGAGGTGGCTAGGACAGTTCACTCTACGAGGCATTCCTTTGGTGGTGGCAGGCCTCTTCTCGGACTCTTCGGTACACTTCTTCTCCATCACTGATGACAGTCGCCTACAGAGCAGAAAGGTTGTGATCGACCCCCAGCTTCCCTGGCAATGCCTTCGCATTATAGGGCTGCAAGAGAAGACTTGGCATATAGACCCCCTGATTATGCAGGACCAGGATTGGAGACTCTGGATATGGGAGGGCCGTTCCTTGTCAGAGGTGGCGTGGGACCCAGGGGAGTGGTGTTGGCCACCATCGGAGACTCAAAGAACCCTACCCCCTTCTTTTCTTATAGTGCACGCACGGGTCGGCATGCTCTTGGGGCTCTCCAGCGTGGGCTACCCACACAGGCACATAGGTGGTATGCCCAGGGGATATCCTTGGTCTTTCTTCGCACTTTCTGGAAGACTCTTTGGGCTAGCTGGCATCCGAGGAAGATCTCCTACTTCCTTTGGATGGTGGCACACAAGGGGCTTCCAGTTGGCAGTTGGCTAAGACAGATGGGGCAGGAGGGGCATTGCCAGATGTGTTTTCAGGAGGAGGAGTCCCTGAAGCATTGCCTTTGGAGCTGCTCACATGCACAGATGGTTTTGAAGGGAATCATGGGGATCTTAGCTAGGGCTACACCCAAGCTAGGATCGATCACTTGGGGAGCCATTTGTTGGTGCAGCACTGGAGCCGGGACATCACTTGGCCTATGAGTTCTCTAGATAGGATCCCGTCTTTTTCATCACGCAGGCCACTTGGGCATACATGGATAGTTGTCCATGGCATCTGACAGAGACAGATGCAGGAGCGATGCCTCGGCACCCAGTTTGGGAGATCATAGGGAGCATCACAGGCTGGCATATCTGGACTTCCAAATGCTTTCAGACTGTAGGAGCTCAGACTACTTCTACTACCCAGACCCTAGCAGATATCTGGAGCATGATCATTCACACGCTCAAGGGTCAATGGGATCAGATTCAGGGAGAGTCCCGGGTAGGGAAGGAAAAGAGACGACATTTCCTTCGCGACTGGGACCACCGGGAGTTATTCTTCCAGCACTCCACTCAGAGTCTTCAGTGGCATTACGCCCCTCCACCGTGGCTATTTGTCCACTCTCTGATGATTATGCCCTAAGAGGCTTGTATTTAGCATTTTGACTTCTCGGGCTGAATCCGTTTTGTGATTACAGCCCGCTGGCCTTCAGGCCTTCTTGTACTCTCGCTTTCAAGTAATATAACTAGCACTACTTTTTGCGCAAAAAAAAAATGAACAATACGTGATTCTTGGAGCAAGGTTCTTTGAAAGAAAAATGTGATCAAACTTGTCCCTCTCAGTGGTCCCAAATGTGTTCCAGGAATGATGAAGTTGATGGTTCTTGCTTCAAAACAAATTATATGCTCCCAAAAATCTCAAAATCCATTTCAAGCAATATTATGTAGAAAACTATTGATAGTAAAACTACACAAAATGAACTATGAACTAATTGTTTCTTCAAAGTTACATCATTAACAAACAAATTTCATCATAATCATTGTGTTGCATTGTTCCAACGATTATCTCACCTGAACCTCCATACAAGCTATCTAGATGGACCCCAAACCTTCACAAATGGCTCAAAATCATGCAGCCTTAGAGATTGCAATAGGGAAAGTGACTAGTATTGAGAGATGGGCAAAAGAAAGATTGATTTTGATGCATCAACAACTACAATGCGTGAAACTCAATCTTCTTTGATCCTTTCTCAAAGAATCTCGTCCAGTAGCTCCTTCTAAGCTCCAAACACCCTGCATCATTCATGGCTTGCTCTGAACATTAATTGCCTTGTCTTCCTGAATGAAATGATTTCAGATCATGGAAGAATCTCATATGAGAGAGGAAGTGGCGAGATTTGAAGGAGAAGTGCCCAAAATAGAGAAAGGAGAAGGTAGGTTGAATCTCATTCAATAATCTTGAAAGTTTTGAAAGAATGAGAGTGAAATGGGAAGGAAATGTAGGTAGAGAAGAGAAGTGATGAGATTTTGGCATGAGATTCCATCCCATGAGAGGGAGAATACAGAAATAAGCTTCTGCTCAGGAGCCAGCAGGAAATTTGAAAAGAGGGCTGGAGCAAAGAAAAATTTGAAATGGTGCTCAGAAATGAGTTGGAAGGAAGAGGAATGAGAGAGAATGAAAGGAGTGTGGTAGTTGGATGGGAGGATTTGGTTTAAGTCAAATGGTACAAGTTTGGTTAAGAAACTAGGTTTCTCAGTTTGGTTACAGTTAAAAAAAAGTGATGGGAGAGTTGAGTCCTAGTTCATTCTTCATGTATTTGTAGTCACTATCCCAAGGCTAGTTATCATATGAAAGCATATCATGGAAGCCCATTTTGATAGGCTTCATAGAGAGACAAAAGGAAAAGGCTCCAATGCCTACAAGAAGCCTTAGAATCAAACACAATCCTTGATCTCTATTAGATGTCGCAATTATGGAGAATCTCATCATCCAATAAGATGTACATGGCACATGTGGTTTGGGTGTTTGTATACTTGTGCTTCTTTTAATTGAGACTCTCTCAACAAAACCTTACAAAAAGAAACTCAAAAACTCAAAGAACCTTTCATAAAAACCTCACTATGTAACTTAAACAAATAACTTATTAATGTTCATAACAAATCATAAGAACACGTATTCACTCAATAGAGCGTAGCTCAAGCTCTAGGATTCCTAAGCTTTTTCAGTCAAAATAAAGATAAGATGAGCTCTACAAGGTGTGCTTAACAAAGAATGAAGATGCATGAGAAAAAGGGCTTGTGTGTTGGTGGAAGGAAGAAGGTCTCTTGCCTTGATAAAGCAATGGCTTACACTCTCACTACCAAGGATAGAACACCATTGGTTCTAGTACCATGCTATACCATGTTATATTCCAAAGAGACTACAATATATATGTTTTTACCCCTTAGCGTTAGGGTTAGAGTTAGTGATTATCCCTATGTCCTTAATGATGTAATTTACATTTTCAGCAAGGGAATCAATTGGTAAAAAGTGGGGTGATCTTAATCTAATGGTATATAATACATCATCTGATTGAATCCAATAATTGGAGCATGTAGTGATATTTGATATTAGCATAGCATGCATTTAGTAGAAAATGGGAGTATGGTGAACCAACACTGAACAAAGCACACTCCCTTCACACAAGATAGGAGAGAAAGGAAATACTTCAATGTATTATGATGGAGTTTACCATGAGAGAAACATGTGCATGGAGTGTCATGTGGGTGCCTACACAAGTCTGAGACAATGTTGTTGACCTCCTTTATTAAGCCATTTGATGGTCTCAGGTTGCCTTTATGTGAGTTGGCCTAACAGTCGATTGTTTGATGGAGTGGATTGAGTTGGGGATCTAAGCCAAGTGGTTGATGATGTGGTAGCAATCAATCCATGATATAGATCAATCGAGTTGGCACCTGAGCCCCAGTCAAACTATTAGAAAAGAATGAGCTCAAAGATTAGGTCAAACAATTGGAAATGGATGATGTCGAGCATCGAAATTGCTATAATGGGTCAACTCGATGGGTGGCTATTGTCTCGTATCATGATAGATATGCCATATGCAAGGTTGATGCAAATTTGGTTGACTGCATTAATCATTTGGTACCACCAAAGATGCATTCAAGCCATATATAGACAAGACATCACACCACTTGTGGTCTAGGCCTTCAAGCCATCTCAATGTTACCACATGTTGTCATGGTGGATTCTCCACTATTTCTAAGCACCCAATTAAGGAAGTCAAGGGATGTAGAAAAGAAGGAAATACAGATTATATATTCGTGTAATCATGTGCACTTTTGTATGATTTACATTCATGAACATATTTTCCCCTCATGCAATGATGACAAAACCTTTTTAGTCTATGAAAACAAGAAACTAGCTATTTACTATTGGTACTATCACTTTTACATGTATAGATGCATTTGTCATCATTTATCATCTAATATAGTCATGCATTATCATATAGCATCATCATGTTGCATGCAGTCATATTACATGTTACATGTACTTGAATTGTGAATGTTACATGCTCCATGGATTAATCTTAAATTTGTCCATGTTCTTGACTATATGCATCCAAAAATAATGTGCCTGCCATTTGCAATTCACGTAAGTTATGACCACAGATACACAAGCATGTACCTTCACACAAGTTGTTTGAAATGTCAAGAGACGAGTCACATCGCGATGATGGAACCCAAAGAGTAGGCAAAGGAGGATCAAGAAGAAGAGAAGCACGCTCATGAAACTCATGGATGATTTGAGTGCCTACAAAAGATTATCATTGCACCTCTAATGCTTGCCGGAAAAAATCCAATGAATCTCATAATAGGCAAATCCTACTGGCTTTCATTGGAAGGACATTAGAAGCTTGGCATCCAAACATGACATATTGTCTATCTAGCCACTAAATGGAGAGGAGAAACTTCAATCTAAGGGAAGACAAAGAAGGTGAAGGCACTCTACCTTAGGTTCTCAGCTTGTTGAGAAGCATGGGAGATGGAATATCATTAATTGTTAGCACCCAGAGATCCTAGCTTGAGCATGTGACACATACATTGATGTATATGGTGAAGAGCCCCATTGTGGGGATGTGCCTGTGTGCTTCACAAAGATGTTATATGTGCTTCACAAAGATGGTGAAAGGACTCCTAGTAGACTTCTCCTTGTACAATGACAACAAACACACAAAGTGCAAAAGGACTCCCAATAGACTTCTCCTTATAGAATGACGACAAACACACAAAGTGTGAAAGGAGACCCAATAGACTTCTCCTTTGTTCACTTTGTGAAAGCAGTCCGAGTAGACTTTGCCTTTGTGAAACAACTCTTAGTAGACTTCTCCTTTGTGAAACAACTCTTAGTAGACTTCTCCCTATAGATTTCTCCTTGTATAAAGATGACAAACACACAAACTTGCCTTGAATGGATGTTGCAAGAATGTAAGAGATGATCTTAGATGTAGTGGTGGGAGCATGAGAGACAATGGAAGATCAAGTGGGTAGGCTTTATAATGAAAAAAAGCTCACTCTCAAGAACTTCAATACTTGCAAAAAAATATGATTGATGAAGTTGCATGCAATACTCTCATGGCTCTATAGGCACAATTATGAAGGTTTAACGAATTGAACACGCACTTAATGCAAGAGTGCATGGAGCATAAAGATGTATTGCAATGGTCATAGTTTGATGATTCTAAGATGCTAGTATGTCACCATCCTTCAATCCAACCATGCCTATTGGAGGCACTTTTAGAGGGGAACGAAGATGCACTCCTATGTGTTGTTGGTCACGTGACATTTGATGCATCTATTGGATACTATATCACAATTTTGAGGGGAAAGATTGGGTTCACAACAACATAACTTATTTACTTATAAATAATTGCTACTTGTGATTATTATTTGTCCTATTGAATCCAAAAGAGTAAGACAGATCACTAGTACCTATAACCCAACACAAAGATGACCCTTTTCTCCACATAGCTAAGACGTGGCTTGCTACTACATCCATGTAGAAAATGGACAACTATCCAATAAAATGAGAGGCACATTACAAAAACATGGGCCACAGAGGCACTAAAACATAGAGATCGATGAGCATGGAGAAGTGTGTAATCACAATCTAAAAACACACGACCACATAGGCACCACATAGAGATTGTAGAGCATAGAGAAGTATGCAATCACAATCGAAAAACACACTTGCACACCAATCTCTATTTAACATACATAATACAAATGGTTTACTAGCTTCAAAAGTAATGACAGTCGATGAAATTGAAAAAAACAAAGGCACTAGCTTCATTGTTTGTTTGCTTCCAAAAGATGGAGAAGAAAAGCCACATTAGAAACATGCTCAAATTGAAATGTTTGGGGAAAATTGAGGCTCTAAGTGTAGGTTCCATGTGGACATTGCTTCCTTTGAGGGAAGGGCATTGTCAAGGTTCAATGAAGCTAGGCTCCAAGACTTTGTGTGCCAACGAAGCTTGTGAGTGGCTTTGGAATGATCTGCTACCTTCCCTCCACTAGAACCTAAGGTATATATATATAATCAATTGCCAAGTCAACCACTGCATGTAATTTCATTGCCATGACATGTACGTAAAGTGCTAAGTCAATTGAGATTAGACCTTAGCCGTCAGATTGGTGCACTTTCAAACACAGAATCTAGCCTTGCACTTAAAATAGTGCAACATCTAATTCAGGTATATAATATTGGTACCCATTTTAAGATTCCCTAAAAAATTCATTAAAATTATAACTTCTTCAGAAAAAGGTCATATTTTGCATAGTGAATTTTCAAAACTTTTAAAATCCTATCAATTTTGGTACATAATGCTGGCAAATTATGAAGGGTCTCGACTACTGAGCACAATATCAATGTATTTAGAAAAATCAAGAAGTCTGTAATTTTTTTCCTTCCTTTGACCTTTTATTTTCAATAGAAAAACTACATGATACAACTTTCATAGAATTAAAAAATATCATCAAATTAATGGGAAAATGTAAATGCCTCCTTCAAAACATTCAATGCATATGGGTTCTCAAATGTCTTAAGAACACTTGTCTATTGAAACAATTCAAAATCACAAAATTATCAATATAATTCCATAATCGGAGTCTACTCAATTCTCTCATATGTGTCATCTACTTCATCTTCATAACCATCCCCAATAACAAATTAATCGGAAAAACTAAATGTTCAAAACATTCAAAGCATATGGATTCTAAAACATCTTGAGAACACTTGTCTATTAAAACCATTCAAATACAAAAAACTATCAATACAATTCCATAATTAGAGTCTACTCAATTCTCCCATATGTGTCATCCACCTCGTCTTCATCACCCTCCCCAGTCTGGGTTTCCATTTTTCATTCAGACTTTGTAGTTTGGGGCAGTGATGACACTCATCACTGCCCCAAACTACAAGTCTGAATGAAAAATTACGACAGGCAAAGCATTGTTGTCATAATTGACATGAACTGGTCAAGAAGACTCATTAGTTCCTTTGCTTTGTAAGGGACCTCATCAAAGGGGGATCCGGGAACATTAAATCCATATAGTATATCTGGAATGACCATGTACTCATTTTTTAGAACTATCTTCAACAATTCATTGCAATCTCCATTGAGCACACGATAAAAGTTTGGTGGATGGTTTTCCCCCCTGTCAAACTCTAACATGTCATCACTAAAAGTGATAGATTGTTGTCGAGTTCGATGCTCTTTTTCTTTTGCAGCTTGGTCAATCAATTGCTTAAAGCTTGCAGGCATCATACTACTCTCAAATCCCTTCTTGCCTCTTTTCTAAAGGTTGTTGTCAAAATAACAACTCAATATTTTATAACATTCAAATCTACAATTCAAAAGAAAATTTCCATTAGCATATGTATACCAAATTTGACATACCATGTTTTGAATACATTGAAATATGGAGCCAAGCAGTCCATCCTGTTGCTCTCTGGATACTCCTCCCGAACAGCATCCCAGTCTGGCATGTTCAATTGCTAGATCATTGCTTCCTACATTCTCATGTATATTTTATGCTTGCATTGAAAACACTTGTAAAATTTTTCTCTTTTACAGTTGAAACAAAGTCTATTGAGAAACATTATTTGTAAAGAGATTAATGTAAAATCAAGGAGAGACATGATGCAAAGAAGAGAAGTTTACTTACTCATCAAATTCATTGCCCATTTCATCCAAAGAGAGATCCCCAGACACCACTCTGCCAAGCACAGACTTAATTAGAATCTCATCTTTAATTCCTTACATGCTCTTCCATGTTGTGGCTCGAATTTCTTTAGGTAATGCCTTCAAGGTCTGGGTTCCTTTCTTGAATCCTTTAGGTATGATTTTTTTTTGCTTTTTTATTTCAAAATTCTCCCACTTTGGAAAAACTACATTTATCAAATCCCAAACTTCTTCACTACAAAATGTAATTTGAAACATCCTATCCCATGATTTGAAGCTGTCACTTGGCCTTGACGGATCTTTGATTGTTGCAGAAATCCCAGTCTCATTCAACAAAGACAAGAGAAACTCTAGAGTGATCAAAGAACGTTCCTTATTGAGTTTCGTAACGAACTCATTGTGATAAAAACAAATCTGTTCTATCCAAGTCATTGTCATTATTGTGATTAAAAGCTAGTAAGTTTGCCTACAAATCAGTCAAACCAGCATAAACTGTACAATTACATGTCTTGCAATGAGAGTTGTGCGGAAACTCAATATTCAACTGCCTTTTTGCCTCTGCTGAATTGGAGCCTCCAAGAATAAAGTAGTTATAATCATTTGCTTTTTGACGATCAAAAGATGCCTTGTTTGGACAATCTTTTGGATCCACGGGCACAATGTAGTTCACAACTTGTGCATTCGAATTGTCCTTCATTCGTGACTTCAAATTCTCAATATGGAAAGGTTGTATTGCACGCACCTCAAATGGCCAAAGGCTAGTCCTAGGATCAATAGGAGGTCTGATAACATGACCAATGTGTGAAGTAAGTCTGTCGATCCAAAAGGTTATCTTGTTGTACCTTTGCTTGGACTCTATTTTTTTGTGTTTCTAAGGTGCCATCTCCAATGTTAGCTCCTGGTACTTGCAGCTCACCACTGGTTGGGATTTCAATGATATCCAATGGATGTACTCTCCTTGGAGCCTTTGATCCCGGTTTACTCCATTTTTTCCCTTGTGCAATAGATGGAGTCTCCTCAACAACATCCTCATAAGACTCAAGAGAAAATGCACTTGCAGCTAATAGAGGTCGTTTTTTCAAGAGTGGTGCATGACCACTTGGGGGTGTGCTCAAACCATGCCCACTTGGGGGTGCACTCAATCCATGATGGCCTGAAAGAGAAGGTGCTCTCAATCCATGTAAACCCATGGGAGCTCTTAATTTCTGTGTATTAGAGCCAAATTTTTCAGCTTCAATAAGAACCTCTTGGTTTGATTGGTGATATAGCAGTATCTTCTTCATAACCCTCCTTTGTATGCTCCTCAGAATCACTATTGGAAGTTGATACCTCCATCTCCTTGATTATTTCATCAACCTCTACAATTTGATTTGTTAAGTGATAAATAAGATCCTAGACACAAAACAAAATTGAATCTCTCATAGTATTCAAAAGAAATTACATAAACATAGAAAATTAGAAATTACTTATGGATAGTAACTAACCTTCCCTTCCTCTTTGATTTGTTTTAATTGTTCCGCTACAGTGGGTGGAGTAACCGCTTTCAAAGAGAACTTCTCTTCCATAACAATACAAGAAATAGGTTTCTTATTGTTATCAATCCCAAGCATTTCAACACTTTCCTCGTTGGACTCACTTCTTGCGATATCTTTATTATTGGCTTAAAAACTGATCTTCCAGTGGGAAGTGTCTTTGGAAGCAACAAAGTCATCTCTTCTATATCAGTGTCAACTTTGATGGTCCATTTTGAATCAATGTTATTGTGTACTTCCGCTATGTCCCATAATTTTTGAATTTGCAATGAACCTTCATCAAACGGAGCAAGAACATCATAAATCTATTGAAGTTGTCCTCAAGACTTGGATCCTTGGCACTTTTCTTTGGTTGTTCCTTGGTGCCTTTCTTTTCCACCCTTATCTTTTGGATTCTAGTGGAAGCATCCTCCGATGTGGGCTTTCCAAAGACACGGATTTCTCTGAAAGTTTGTTTGTTCAACATGATACCTACAAAAGACATAAAGAATGTCAAAACATTAAGATATCATGGAGAGAATATCTCATGTTGAAAAAAACAAAAGCTAGTATAACAAGCTTGATGGTTTCTAAAAAGACTTTGAGCTTCTAACATCTACATTCTTCATGGAAAAAGATGTCAACATGCTTATTACTGGAACATGATTTTGGACTAGAGAATAAAAAACAAAAAAGCATGAAAAGTAATAACACTACATTGCAAAAACTTCAAAATTATGGCCAAAACACCTTTCTCTCTCTCTCAAATTTAATTCAAAAACACTAAAAATAACTTCATAATTCGAAGAGAAAATTTCGCTTTTTAATAGAAATCGACAAAAAATAAACAAAACTTACCAAAAAACCCTCTCCCTCTCTCCAACTCTCTCTCTCTCTCTCTCTCTCTCTCTCTCTCTCTCTCTCTCTCTCTCTCCCCCCCCCCCCAAACCCTCTCTCCCTCAAACCCCCTCTCTCTCTCTCTCTCTCTCTCTCTCTCTCTCTCTCTCTCCCCCCCCCTCTCTCTCTCTCTCTCTCCCCCTAACTTCCTAACTCTCTCTCTCCCTCTGTCCCTAACTCTCTCTCTCCTTCTCTCCCTCTCTCCCTAACTCTCTCTCTCCCTCACTCCCTAACTCTCTCTCTCTCCTCTCCCTCTCTCTCCTTCTCTCCCTCTCTCCCTAAATCCGCGGGAGCGTAGGCAAAAAGAGGTTGGGGAGGAGAATCGACAAGGGAGCTCGGGGAAGAAGAAGGTGGCAGGGAAGAAGAAGAAGATGATGGCGAGGAAGAAGAAGCTCCCTTCAGTCCAAAAAAAATTAAAAAATTGCATGAGGAGATGGAGAGCTTACCTGGCAAAGCTAGAGAGTTGAGAGGGGTAGATGGTAGAGGGAGACATGGAGAGGTTAGAGAAACTAACAAGAAGGGATTGGGGTAGAATATAGGGTAATTTATTTTTAGAAATGTTTCTTGCTATTTTTAGTAAATTGGATAGACTAGCAATCAAAGCAAATGAGAAACAAATGTGGGAATCTCATGTTTATAGAGAATATTTTCTATTTTTAGAAATTTCTCTATGCTCAAAACCCTAAATTTAACCTTGACTTTTATGGTCATGCATATAATTTCCACCTTTCATTGTTGCATGGCACTTTTGGGGCGTTCCCTTTGGAGCTTGCCAAAGTTCTGCATGGGAGGTTTGTTCGACACTACATCTATCTCAATTTCTTCTTCTCATAGTTCCAAGGGCGCTTCCTTTGCTACATTGGATGTATCGTGTACTAGTGGTGGAACCTCTTTTGCCACCTTGGATGTGTCTCCTACTCCTTCACCTAAGCATGATGGTGGACATAGAAGCCTAGGTACTCAAATCCATGGACCTAATATTCCCATTGAAGAGAATGAAATAATAGATGTCGAAGCAAGCACGAGAGGTCAACAAGTGTTATCAAGTATGTGGTCCATGTCTAAGCTCATTCAATAGCTCTCTTTGTTTTGTTTTTGGAGCTAGAAATTATTTCTTACAAAGGACATCTAATCCAGATGGATCTCAATGACTGTCTCGGCTATCACAAAACGGGAAGCGGAATTCAATCTCGTCTATTGAGGAGAGACTAAAGGGAAGACCAATGAATGTGGACCCAAAAAGTTCTAGCTACACAAGAGGGAGAGCTCGTATAATGCTAGACACTGCACATCTGAAAGAGACTTGCAATACTCTTTGTTGTAGCAGAATGTGCCTAGCCACTTTTGGGGTTGCAAAATTAAGGGTGTTACAGTAAAATTATGTTGAAATAAATAAAGATGATCAAAATTTTTATTTAGCATGGTCTGTAAGACCTAGGGAAAACAATATGAACAAAATTGTGTTTGAGTACTCATTCAGTTCAAGGATTGTTTGTCGCAAAGCATATAGACTTGCACATTGTCTTGGCAATGAAAGGCTAAAAAGATCACAGGCTCGCCTCTATAGAGACCCCCACATTTGTACAACAGGACAAATGAGAGTGCTTGGACCACATGGCGATATGGTATGCCCATGGTTGAAAGACTTTGAGCAAAAACATGCTGAGGCTCTTCGAAATAGTGACCAGTTGCACTTACCGGATAATTTCTCCAAGCATGAGATCCATTCCATGTACAAGGATGCCATGGTTACTGCAGGTGACGAGTACGTGACATACCAACATTTTTGTAGGATTTGGAAGAATGAATTCAACAACGTGAAGATACCAAAGCTTTGTCGCTTTGGTGTCTGTGCCACATGCGCAGACTTGAAGGCCTTGCATAATAGAAGTCAAGGACAAGAGAGAGGTGTGTGTAATGATGCCGTGAAAATTTGCTTCTTTTTTATAAAAATGGTTTGCTTGCAACATCTAATCATTTTCTATATTTGCAAAAGAAGCAATCGGAGAGTTACAAATGCATCGAGAAATGCAAGCTCTAGAAAGGAAGAAGTTACCAAAGCATCGCAAGAAGAGCTACCAACAGCCTGATAAGTACATAACCATCATCATTGATGGGATGGATCAAAAGAAGACCAATCTTCCACACTACAAACGAGTGCCCAAGGATTTGAAAGAGGAGAACTTCATCACATATCATGTGGTTGGATGCATGATCTACCATGGTGAATTAATCCCCAAGGTTTATCTTACGACACCAAATGTAAAAAATGATCCTAATCTCATAGTTTCCATTCTTAATTATGCATCGAGGAATCTTACACAACCTCTTCCAAAAGTGTCGTATGTCCAAATTGATAACACATCGAGAGAGAACAAGAATCAAGTTGTGTTGGCATATCTTTGCATGCTTGTGGAGAAAGGCATATTTCTGAAAGTGAAATTAGGATTCCTTATAGTGGGTCACACACATGACCATATTGATCAGATGTTTAGGCGGTTCTCAATAAAGCTGAGAAGGAAAGAAGCATGGGATGGGGAATTGCAAACATGGAAAAAACGATAGATTTCAGATGCTTTGTGTTTGGTGACAATGAGCAAATTGATCGATATATTGAGAAGCTCAATGAGTTAAGCTTTTAACACCAATTTCAAATGAAGAAAGATCAAGAAGGCACGATGTTGTTGTGGGGGAAGTTCTATTCCACATCACCGACTTGGGTTCCAGTCAAAGGATTGAAGTTCTTGAAGTGTGTTCCAGATCGTGAGTTGTATGTGGCACCCTCACAACCTTTACAATCAGTGAGGGAGTTGTAAAAACGAGCCATGAAGGAGGGGAGAGATGTAAACCCTATAAGTTCAGTCAATGAGATTAGAGAAACAATCCAGCATGCTGCAATGTATTTTGAAGATGTGGTGTGGACATGGTCGAATCCATTCTTTGCATCCCAAATACTTATCAATCACCTACTAAATGACCCCCAAGATGTGTCAGATTTTAGTTGGCCACAATGCATTGAACAAGATTTTGTAAATGCGCATATGAATGCTTCTTTAAGTGCACATTTACATGCACCTTCAAAGAAGAACTATCTTGGGGAGGAGAGAGAAATGTACCTTGGAGCAAGAAAGTCCAAAAAAGCCAAGGAAAGGGTTCAAGAAATGTGGAGTGGTAGCATCGAGGACTTAACAGTGGGTATGATGGTTGCTATGTTAGCAACATATGATCCTAGTGGATTTCCTTTTTGAATTGCTGAAGTTGTGAAAGTCGAAAAGGAAGGTTCAAACACCAAGTCAATAGAGGTTCATTGGTTTTTCACCAAGTCCATGGATGCTTTCACGGGTCGATATAACCCCGAGATGGTGGTAACAAGGAAGTGTGGCAAAAAAGGGAATAGGGCGACAAAGAATTGTCCAAGAATTGATACTCTACAATTGGATGAGGTAGATATTTTGATATATGCATTTCAATTAACATAAGCCGGGCATTTGCCAAAGGAGACACGATACATAATATCCCAAAAAATTCCAAAGACATTTAATCAGATGTAGTGAAAAAATGGAAGCCAAGACACGCCATGCAAAAAAGAGGGTGGCAGCTAAACTTGCCCAGGTTGACTCAGAGAATGTTCTAGTGGACAGCCTAGAGGAGGAAGGATCTTCAACTTCTATTGCACAAAGCTTAGGCTCTAGTGCATCTAAAGATGTAGGATCAGAGGATGAGTACTGTTCTTTGTAGGATCAGTGGCATGTATGTTTGTGCAACAATGTGATTTGTACCTTTTTAGGATTTTGAAATGTGTTATGCCATGGTCCTTTCATGTGCATTGGATGCATAGGCCCTTATTGTATTGGTTTTAAAAAATTAATGCATTTTTTGCAATTTTGGTATTCCAAGTGTGGGTGTTTGTGCCCGTTTTCCAAAAAAACTTTGTCGGCAAAATTTCATAAAAGCATTGTTTTTATGAATTTTTTCAACAACCATCGCGCAAAAAGACCATCTTTTTCAAATAAACGTAAAATTCTCCTTTGCTTTGCCTCTTTGAAGAGTCATTGATATCCTCTATTTTAGCTTCTATGTTACTAAGTTTGGTCCTAAACGATGTTGCTTATGTGTTTATCTACCCCTCGAGCCCATTTCTCAAACGAGCTTTGAGTCTTGTAAGGATACGAAAGGCTCATCATTAGGAGGAGATGTTGCATGGCTACAACGGAGAGTGTAGTGGTCTCACTTGCAATAAAGAGTGTTCCACATCAAGACTAAGCTTGCTGCATTATTGTGGATGGGCCGGTTGCCTTTTGTCTCTCTTGTGTGATGCGTCCACTGAAAGGCCACAGTTCTTCCTAGTCAGCTGTATTTTGGATTCTCTCCCTATTTGATGCCAACTTGATCCTTTGAGATTGAGCTGTAGAACTTTGGTCTCAGATTAATTCGGGCGTAAGTAGAGCTTGAGGTTGTTCACAATGGACATCTCCTCACTATGACGAGGCTAGATCGACCTTGAATCCACGTGTCCTCGATTTGTTGAGCGACCACTTCGATTGCTTCTAACCATCCATGTGGCATAATCTTCACGCTCACTTTTGCCTACCAAACTTAGGCTATTTACACACTGCCAAAGGCTGCCTAAGTATATCCCAATGTGGGCACCCAAAAAGAGTCTTGGGATGTCATAAATGGACACACCCCATTGCACACTAGCTACCCATCGTGGGTTTTAAAAAATTGAGTGCCCACCCCATGGGCACCCCTTTACACATGGCACAATAGTTGCCCAACGGTTTTGTAATGTGCGAGACCTTGAACATACAAGTGATTGGCAGATTTGAAGGGTGCCCATCATTTGTAGCCAAGCCACAAAAGGGCTTGGAGAGGATAGGACTTGGAGTCCACATAGGACTGGAAGGTTTGGTCATGGGCGATTGTGTATGTAACGAGATGCCCACCCATCGCTTGCCCATCGTTAAAAAACTTGACCCCTATTGGTTCAGTGGGCCACCTAGGGATGGAAGCCTCTCAGTGGGTAACCAACCTTAAATAAGTGAAACACTACTTTTTCTTTTTGGCCTGCCATGGGGAGGCCTTAGTGACGGTGAGGCCTGCTTCCAAAGCGAAAATGTTTTTTTTTTTTTAATGATGATTTTTTCTTGCTATTTTTCTCCTCCACATTCTCTCTCTCTCTCTCTCTCTCTCTCTCTCTCTCCCCCTCAACCCTTTCAATTCATCATCTCCGCTCTCTTTCGTTATTTGGATTTCCGACATGCCTTACGAATGATTTATTATATCATTCACCTTGTTTTTTTTTGGGGCGGCGTACTAAAAACTTAGCCAAGGTAGACTTATTGTTGATGAAATTATAGTTTCTCTCCCTATGGCAAAATCAGAAATAACAAAATTGGACTGGCTTTTTTTTCATCAGGAAGCAAAGGTAGGTCTACATCATTGAAGAATCATGCATTTTTGGCCTACCACTCAAGTGGTAGCCTTATTGACGGTGGGTGAGCGAAAATCATTTCTTATTCTTCTTTTTGTGTACTTCTCTAATTTCCACGTTTTCTCTTTCTCTCTTTCGATTTCAAGGCAAGGCCGAGGACCTGATTAAAATCATCATATTATGATTTTTACAATTATCTTCGACACATCTCTTCTTATTCCAAACGTCAAGCTCTCTGTGATCAACACCAGAACGCGATGCTTCCTTGATGACCCAAGCGCAATCCACAACCACACGAAGCTACTTTCTACCACAGGCATTAAGGGTAAATAGAAATTGAATCATACGGTGGATTTTTTGTGATTATGCAAAGCAGCTACTTTCTACCAGGACGATTACTGGCTCCTTCTTAAGTCAATGTCTGTGGGCACCAACAATTCACATTATTGTGGCAGCAGCTAGCTCAGGTGGTCAAGAGTTTTCGCCATCAATTTCTTCCCGATATTGCCTAAGCCAGAAGGGTAGATAGGGCGAGTGCTAGGGCAGCACCCTCAGCAGGGCATCAACCTGGAAATTGTTAAATATGAAGAATCGTTTTGGTAGAGTAGACGAACGCTGCACAGAAGCAAGCACAGAAGCGGCTTCACTTCTAGCACAATTTACCTCGTATATCAATGTCAAACCCGCCTGGGTCTTCTCTTTGTGCTGGGCCCTGTCCTCTAGTCTCGCATATAGATCACCTGTTTACCGATAAGCCTTTTCTCACCTATTCCCCAATGATCGCCAATCTTCACCTGAGTGATCGAGGTGGATACATCAAATTTCTCTAAGGAGTTTGTGATGCAACTTGCTTAGGAGTGTTTTTGCATTTTCTCATATAGCTTTCATATGTTTAGAGAGTAGCCTTTTAAATTGGATCTGAGGACCCGAACTTGAGGCCTCACTGCCAACCTAAAGTCCACAACTTCACAAGTCGCTCAATATTAGCTTTTGGATAGCTTCAGGTTGGTCCAGGTTGATCATGTAGTAACCTTTGTCCATAAGGGAGTACACATCTTAACATTTGGGTGTATTCACAAGGATCACATGAGTAAGATATATTGTTCAAACGCTTCAAGATGAATTCAGGTAATACAATAGTTGGAGAACGTGCTAATATAATTTCTTGAAAACTTTTGTATAAATTATTGCATAGTACACAGTTGATAAAATTCAAGCATTTGCCTTTCCTAGGATCGTGCTTGTTATCACTATCGCAAGCTTGACATGAGTTTATAGATCCTTCTATGCGAGAATGTTGTTCATTGTTCATTATAAATGAAAGCTCAATTAATAAAAGGCACAAGGTAGAGAGAATAAGCAAAAACGTCATAGGTTCCCTAATCCATTCATTTTTGCTTCTAGCAATATGCTAGTCTTGAAGAGTATATAAGCAAATGCCCATCATTTATACACTTACAGTAGTTACAGATGTAGAGACTACTAGGAGTGTGATTTAATTAAAAATCCTACCATGCTTGCTGACTTGAGCAATTAAGATACTTTTACATGTACGTAGTGTGTGGATAATAAACCTCAAACAAAGGTTGAATGCATGGCTACCATCATTGCATGATTTCCTTCATTATGAGCTTGCCCAAGGGTCACATGAGGATTAAAAACCTAAGGCAACAAGACACTTGAGTAATCAACAAACGTGTATATGGGAGGGATGAAGGCAAGCTAGCTCCTACAAATTGCTATACATTAGCTTCCAGCACCTTGGGTGTTGTGGGAATTATGGAAAACTCTGTATTTACACCAAGTTTTCAATCTAGCCTGAAATCATTGAAAAAGGAGCAAAGGTTAGCCATATGTATCACTATCCTTGGAGATTCTCCTCATGAGTTGAGCTTGAGTTATAGTCACTAGATATAATATAGTAACTAGAGATAAGCCCTCTTCAACAATGATGGTTAATCATGAGGAATCTTAGGATTTAAGAAGTCATAAACATGCAAATATAGCAGGCCACAGCTCCGTGAGTTAGAGCAATTGTGGATCAGTGGTTTCAAGTCAAGGATGCAACCCCATGGCCATCATCTGTGTTACATCAATCCATCCGAGTCACTGAAGCAGAACAACGGCACGGTACAAAGGCCCAAAACTGAACGGCTTGTAGGCAATCAACAGCAGGATCAGCCAGTCAATGTGTTAAAGATCCTACCAACTTTACACCGCTTTAAATTCTCTCCATGGTTCCTTTGAACCAAAGCAAGGTGATGGCATATGTCCTCTAAATGTTCTTCCTTGAAAACCCACAGGAAGAGTATACACATATCTCCACCGGCAGCGAGAACATAAATTAATCGGAAGTCTTCGCATTCAATTTTCATCAAAACTCCAGAGGAGTGTGAACTAGGTCATAGCAACAAAGGGAAAAACCTACCACAAAATTACGTCTTGAGGGTGCGACTGCTTGTCAAAACAGGACTGTTTCCTTGTAGTCCCTCTTATACAATGAGCCTTCAAAAATGTAGCTGAAAAGCAACCCCAACTCTACAGATGAGTTATCCGTATGAGCTAGCCAAATTCTTACGGTCAATTATACATGATTATTAGTTGTTTAATTACAAAAAGGCACAACCTATGGTTTGATGTGATGATGAGATCAATGAATTTAAAAACCAGGGTAATAATTGTGCTTCATTCTACACAGAACTCATCAGCAAGTTACTCGTTATGACTAAAGAATTATGATGTCTGTCGTGACATTTAGCCAGCTGGACAGATTGAAAATGGCATTTCAAATGCATTAAGATAAATGCATCAAGAATAAACAAGATAGAAATATCAAAAACAAATTGTAGTTCCTCTCACAACTATATGGCTTGAACGGGCCATGTTGTGAGGCATGTCCACCAACACAACCTTCCATCGCTCAGCAGATAGAACCTGGATTCAGATTGCAGAAACACATTCGCTCCAACAGGTTGATAAGGAGCTCAGGGATTCTCAGCAGCTTTGATTGTTCTCCAGTAACAATTGAAAGTTCCCAAAGAAGCAGAGTGCCCTCAACCAATGCTTCTTAGCTTGGTAGTCAATCTGTTGGACCAAATGCACCCGAATACCCCATAGGACAAAAGTCAAAATTTGACATTGGTGTGGCTGAGGCCGTCATCAAGATAACAATTTGAGTTTGTTGATAATTGAAATGGATGAAAATGCTCTCAATCAAAGCTGTCTTTTAATGGCACGGCACCAATTAGGATTTCAATGAGCAAGCCAGCCCTAGAAAACAGAATTAGAAACCAATATAATGACATGAGGGAAGCATGTAAGTGTGATAGCAAGGCATATCTGCCAGCTCAAAATAGCATGCACTTGCATTTCCTTCAGCAAACACTGGACCTGAATGATGCTGACCAAGTTCCAAGGTGACCATCAAAGGTAATCATTATCCTTTAGAAAATCCTCGAACTTAGTCCCTTCAAGAGATTGTACTACTTCTTTCCAATTTTCAATCTGGTCCTTCAATGGTTTTGTATGGATCTTCACATGCTGACTCCCAAGTTTTATTCTTGGAACACCCAAAAACGTTAAGATTCCATCTAAAATCTGTTTGAGAACACATAGTACAATAGATTCTCAGTCATGACTTAAAGCATGTCACAGAAGAATTAAATCATCACTTGCATGTGATACCATGTACAATAGATTATCAGTCATGACTTAAAGCATGTCATGGAAGAATTAGATCGTCACTTGCAATAAAAAACCATATAAAATGGGCAGTTAAATATGACCGTAACCTTTGAGCAAGCTTAAAGGCCAACCCAACGGCCAAAACCCAATGTGATGTGCTCTGTTTTTTACTTTCCTTAAAATTTGAGAGCCCAAGATGCACGACTCAAAGCACTGCAATCAGAATCTTAGTTGCTCAGATCAACCACATCAAAACACTGGATGCCCTTGTCAATTCCAAACGCAAGATTGCCAAGAATCAGTGAAGACTTCACGGTCCAAGATGCATACTTGAAACCTAGGGGAAGTAATCTCTTCCCTGCAGGGCAGGTTTAAAGTTACCATGAGACAAGTTGGATATCCTCTTGGCTTAGAGAAAATATGTGCAGGACGAAGGGAAAAATTTTATGCTTGCTCTTACAAACGAGAATGAGTTGTTGTCAATTATCTGGCCTCACTCAAGTTAGAGCACAAGAAGCAACAACAAATTGTCCTCTATCATAACAACGGCTAAAAACAACACAAAACCCGAGTCAAAGAAACATGTTTGTGCACATCAGGTGATAGTGTACAATGGATTGCAGATCTCTCACATGGTGGTGAACAAAGTATTGTGGACTACATCTTGGGGTCTTCTACTTCCAATTTACAAGCTACCAACCTCAGAGTCTTACCTCTCACACCACAACCAACACAAATCACTCCCATAGTTGCGACAACATACAACCACTATCAATTCAACCATACATTGGATGTCATATATGATAGCTATCTATACACATTTCTAGAGTGTCATAGAGAAGCAAACAGTTCTAGATACCAAAATCCAGCTTCTCATGCATTCTATTCGCATCACTCGACATTGCTCCTTTCCATACACAGTCCAGTCCGTGGGAAAGTTTCCTCAGAATGGACGGTATGAAAACGAATGTAAATGCTTAGGAGACATTGGCACTCTGAGACTAATAAAGGGCATCCAAGCAAGGAATAGACCACAAAAGAGTACCATGCTTGCCATGCTGCAAGAAAGAGCAGTTTCTTGTACAATACAAGAGCTCTTGACCATCTTTTACAGTAGAAATTCCAACAAACTTTTATGCTGACGCCCTTTATATGATGTACTCAATCAGCCCATCTTTGACCTCATTGACATTCCTTGCCCCCCCTCCATCTCTACACGATTTACCACATTCCTTCTTCAAACATGCCATCCAAAAATTACACAATGGCAAAGCCAAGGATCATGAGTGCCTTCACAAAAACTCGTAACTCAGAGTTGAGAAGTACTTGGCCCAAGCTATACTTCTAAGCACAGATACCCTTGCCAGACTATCATGATGGGCCATTTGACGACCAATGTGTATGGGTCAGCACTAGAGATTCACATAGAATCAGTACGCTAGCGGGCAAATATGAGAGAGAGAACCACACAGAATTCAATCGAAGGTCACTCCCTCCTAGATCACATAATCATAGAGGCCGGAAACTGATATCATCAAGGCCTGAAACTGATATCAGAGTGTACTACTTCTTTGTGAACTTCTGTAAGGCCTTTGATTCAGTGCCACCTGTTCAGCTACAGGTTCTTAGACATGAACCAGATAGTGGACTACCAGATCAACACTGTTCAGCCCTCTTTCTTTTTAAGATCACAAAACATATGGATACGCTCAGGTGGCTCATAGCTAGATAGCAACCTTGATAACAGACAATCACAAGTTTCTAAAACAAAGAGCCTACACAAAGTGGACAGTGCATGGTCTGTGAGGCAAAGTCCACTCCTCACAAAAGCCAAACTCGCAGACTGTTGGGCACAGCATCTTCAAGCTCTCATGCCCATCTAAGGCAACCTCCTAGTAGCATCACAATGCCATGCAATCTTGCAACGTCCACATGTCCACAGACTAATAGGAGTAGATCACATTAGTAGCAAAAAAAATTCGACATGCTTCCGGGACAAATTGCAGATTTCAAGGCAGATTTGCAAAAATCATTTGCAATGACAGACATGGCTCGTTGCACAATTACTTGGGCATCTAGTTTGCATATGTTGAAGGGGGTATAATGAGAGTCAGTCCAAGTACATTGGACAGCTATTAGATCGCTTCCAGTCTGAGGATTGCAAGCCAATTTCTACACTATTGGAGCCTGGCCTCTGTTTCTCCTCTGAAGATGGGAGTGCCCCATTTGAAACCACCCTTTATCAGCAGGCTGTGGGCGCCTCATTTATCTATGTCACACTTGGCCAAGTCTTCAGGATGCCATCTCCTAGTTGAGCGAATATATGCACAAGCCCAGCATATAGCATTGGCAAGCAGTGAAGCGGGCCTTCCATTACTTGGGACTGTTCTATGGTGATGAGTCTCCACTGGTCTTGCATGCATTCATGGATAGTGAGTCGTGACTGGGCAGGTTGTTATGACACGAGAGTGTCCCACAGTGGCAATTGTTTCATGCTTGGATCTTCATGCATCTCATGGTTCAGCAGCAGCCTACAGTTTATACTTCCAGTTGTGAACTGAGTACAGGGCAGCTTTCATAGCTACAGTAAAGTGTATTTGGCTCTACAAGTTGCTAGCAGACATTGACAGCCCGAGTGCTTTGGCGTAACCCAATGTTTCATGCACGTAAAAAAGCACATTGAGGTTCATTATAATTATGTTCGAGAGCGATTGTTAGCTGGAGACATTCAGCTGTCCTATGTTCCCACGGAGGACAACTTAGCAGATCTCTTCACGAAGGCTCTACTGCTACCCAAGTTTGAGGCATTTTGGCTTGCCTTACACTTGGCTCCATTTATTACGTGATGATAATCTCCTTGGCTTCCATAGGTTGCTATATCCATCTTGGACGAACATGTGCAACCATGATATAGATTCCAGGTATTCCTGAGACGTTTCCAGGACGCTTCAGCCATACCATGGAGGGCAGATTGTTAGCACTTAGCCTTGGTATGTGCCTTGTAGGTCAGGTCAACTCATACTTCACTAGTCTTGACTTGGGGGCCATATAGGCCACCCTTTGTACCTTCTCATTATCCATTTACAAGTACTCTCAGTTTCCTTCAGAAAGTTGTTTGCTCCCTTGCATTCCACTCCCTTTCCATTGCTTCCAATACCCAACAATGTCTTTGATCTTCATCAGTTCACTTGATTTCTTAGGGTGCATTGCACACCTCTAACTTCTCTAAAAGGGGATTTGATATACTTGTTGGTCACGTACGCTGACATCTCAAGTGTCAACACAGATTTAGTGTGTCTTTGATCTTCTTTCAATTTTATTGGTTTCTTAGAGGTGCACTAAGCACCTCTTAGCTCCTCTGCAAGGGGGTTTGGTCAACTTGTTGGTCTCTTTGGCCATTTGAAACCTCTCACTCGTCTGGTCGTCTGATCGTCGTTGGTCGTTCAAGCACTCCGCTCCATCTCGTCATTCGTGAGCTTCGTCAACTTCGTCATTTGTGAGCTCGTTAGCTACAGTTCGTCATCTGTGAGCTCGTTAGCTCGTCGTTCAACCAGCAACTCGTCGTTGAACAACAATTGCAGCAGCACGTCGTCCACCACCGCCCAGCGTCACGCAAACCCTAGCCATCTCTTTAATCCCAACCGCCACCTTAACCCTAGTCGTGTTAGTCTCGAAAAGTTTTCTAACCCCTAGCTAGGCTGAACCCCTAGCCCGGCTGGGGGGTTAGTTTAGCCAGGGGGTCAA